>NC_052342.1:10186107-10393607 GCF_016432855.1 Salvelinus namaycush | reverse complement strand
ATCGTCCTTAGCTCTGGCATCTTCCCCAATATTTGGAACCAAGGACTGATCACCCCAATCCACAAAAGTGGAGACAAATTTGACCCCAATAACTACCGTGGAATATGCGTCAACAGTAACCTTGGGAAAATCCTCTGCATTATCATTAACAGCAGACTCGTACATTTCCTCAATGAAAACAATGTACTGAGCAAATGTCAAATTGGCTTTTTACCAAATTACCGTACAACAGACCATGTATTCACCCTACACACCCTAATTGACAACCAAACAAACCAAAACAAAGGCAAAGTCTTCTCATGCTTTGTTGATTTCAAAAAAGCCTTCGACTCAATTTGGCATGAGGGTCTGCTATACAAATTGATGGAAAGTGGTGTTGGGGGTAAAACATACGACATTATAAAATCCATGTACACAAACAACAAGTGTGCGGTTAAAATTGGCAAAAAACACACACATTTCTTCACACAGGGTCGTGGGGTGAGACAGGGATGCAGCTTAAGCCCCACCCTCTTCAACATATATATCAACGAATTGGCGCGGGCACTAGAACAGTCTGCAGCACCCGGTCTCACCCTACTAGAATCCGAAGTCAAATGTCTACTGTTTGCTGATGATCTGGTGCTTCTGTCACCAACCAAGGAGGGCCTACAGCAGCACCTAGATCTTCTGCACAGATTCTGTCAGACCTGGGCCCTGACAGTAAATCTCAGTAAGACCAAAATAATGGTGTTCCAAAAAAGGTCCAGTCACCAGGACCACAAATTCCATCTAGACACCCTTGCCCTAGAGCACACAAAAAACTATACATACCTCGGCCTAAACATCAGCACCACAGGTAACTTCCACAAAGCTGTGAACGATCTGAGAGACAAGGCAAGAAGGGCCTTCTATGCCATCAAAAGGAACATAAATTTCAACATACCAATTAGGATCTGGCTAAAAATACTTGAATCAGTCATAGAGCCCATTGCCCTTTATGGTTGTGAGGTCTGGGGTCCGCTCACCAACCAAGATTTCACAAAATGGGACAAACACCAAATTGAGACTCTGCATGCAGAATTCTGCAAAAATATCCTCCGTGTACAACGTAGAACACCAAATAATGCATGCAGAGCAGAATTAGGCCGATACCCACTAATTATCAAAATCCAGAAAAGAGCCGTTAAATTCTACAACCACCTAAAAGGAAGCGATTCCCAAACCTTCCATAACAAAGCCATCACCTACAGAGAGATGAACCTGGAGAAGAGTCCCCTAAGCAAGCTGGTCCTAGGGCTCTGTTCACAAACACAAACACACCCCACAGAGCCCCAGGACAACAGCACAATTAGACCCAACCAAATCATGAGAAAACAAAAAGATAATTACTTGACACATTGGAAAGAATTAACAAAAAAACAGAGCAAACTAGAATGCTATTTGGCCCTAAACAGAGAGTACACAGTGGCAGAATACCTGACCACTGTGACTGACCCAAACTTAAGGAAAGCTTTGACTATGTACAGACTCAGTGAGCATAGCCTTGCTATTGAGAAAGGCCGCCGTAGGCAGACATGGCTCTCAAGAGAAGACAGGCTATGTGCACACTGCCCACAAAATGAGGTGGAAACTGAGCTGCACTTCCTAACCTCCTGCCCAATGTATGACCATATTAGAGAGACATATTTCCCTCAGATTACACAGATCCACAAAGAATTTGAAAACAAATCCAATTTTGATAAACTCCCATATCTACTGGGAGAAATTCCACAGTGTGCCATCACAGCAGCAAGATTTGTGACCTGTTGCCACAAGAAAAGGGCAACCAGTGAAGAACAAACACCATTGTAAATACAACCCATATTTATGCTTATTTATTTTAACTTGTGTGCTTTAACCATTTGTACATTGTTACAACACTGTATATATATAATATAACATTTGTAATGTCTTTATTGTTTTGAAACTTCTGTATGTGTAATGTTTACTGTTAATTTGTATTGTTTATTTCACTTTTGTATAATATCTACCTCACTTGCTTTGGCAATGTTAACACATGTTTCCCATGCCAATAAAGCCCCTTGAATTGAATTGAATTGAATTGAGAGAGAGAGAGAGAGAGAGAGAAAGAGAGAGAGAAAGAGAAAGAGAGGAGAGAGGAGAGAGGAGAGAAGAGACAGAGAGAAAGCGAGAGAGAGAGAGAGAGAGAGAGATAGAGAAAGAGAGAGACAGAGAGAGAGGGGAGAGAAAGAGAAAGAGAGAGAGAGAGAGAGAGAGAGAGAGAGAGAGAGAGAGAAGAGACAGAGAGAGACAGAGAGAGAGAGAGAGAGAGAGAAAGAGAGAGAGAGAGAGAGACAGAGAGAAAAAGAGAGAGAGAGAGAGAGAGAGAGAGAGAAAGAGAAAGAGAAAGAGAGAGAGAGGAGAGAGAGAGGAGAGAAGAGACAGAGAGAGAGAGAGAGAGAGAGAGAGAGAGACAGATAGAGAGAGAGAGAAAGAGATAGAGACAGAGAAAGAGAGAGAAAGAGAGAGAGAGATATAGAGAGAGAGAGAGAGAGAGAGAAAGAAAGAGAGAGAGAGAGAGAGAGAGAGAAAGAGAGAGAGAGGGGAGAGAGAGAGAGAGAGAGAGAGAGAGGAGAGAGAGAGAGAGAGAGAGAGAGAGAGAGAGAGAGAGAGAGAGAGAAAAAAGAGAGAGAGAGAAAGGTAGACAGAAACAGAGTTTACTCAAGCCAAGAAAGGAGTGTGTCACATGCAATGAAGCCTGTGAAGGAGACCTGTATGTTTGAAGACTTGTGAAGTCAGTAGGTTCAGAGGGGAGGGATGAAGGGTGCACAGGGGGGACACAAGGCATGCAGGTACCATATTGTAGACTCTCCTGTGTGAGTCTCTCCTTTTTCTCAACATCTCTGCTAGTCATATTCTAACTCAAGTCTATCACTCTCTTTACCTCTGTGACTCTCGTTTCCCTTTCCTCTGTTGCATATAATACCCTTCTGCTCTTACTCTCCCTGCTCAACATCCCTTTTATCCCCACTTTCCACCACTCTCCCTCTCTAAACCTCTCCTGCCTCACTCCCCCCCCCCCCCCCCCCCCCCCCGACAGGGCTGTCTGGCAGAGAGCCTTGGTGTGGTGCTGTTTCCCCCAGCAGGCTGACTGGTGCTGTATTGTAAACTGGGAAATGTGCTCCATTGTGTCCGCAGCACGCTCCTCAATATGGAAGTGGGCTGAATAGGAGGCTTGTTAACCAATCAATAGAGCAGACATGTCCTTGAAACCAGCTCTTCTTTTGTTCAATGGAAAACAAATAAGAGGAGCGGAGAGAGAAAAAAAACCTCCCTTTTTTGAGTGCTGTTTGTTTTTGGAAGTGTTATTTTCTAGGTAATTTAGCAAAATGATTAGAATACTTGGAGGTATCAAATGCCATGTGTTTGTTCCAGGGTGACATATTGGATGAATTTGGAAGGTAATCTATGGGAAAACAGGAGTGTTAAACAAGTGAAGTAGAACAGATGTTTGATTGGCAGTGAAGTGAGTTATAGTGGCACAGGAAGTGTGTCACACAAACAGATAAATTACTTGAGAGGCAGACAGATTCATGAGAATAATTCCCTAAAGAGAGAGAATAATTCGGAGAATAATTCCCTCAACGAACATAGATAGAGGTAATATAGATACTACATATACATGTTTACACACCGGTGTCAGCATAACTCGATACTGTGAGTACTCCATAGAGTAAAACCCAACCAACTATGTGGATTTGTGCCCTTCCTTCCCTACCCCTTCTGAATTTCCCGACACTTCAGTCTGGAAGAATGGAGACTTTGAGGCTTAGAGACTTTTAGTGCTCAAAGATCAGGGTTTGTAACTGTGGGCGCTTGCATGCCTGCCCAGCCCATTACATTTTATCTACCAAATAATCCAGAGGAAAGAGCTACTCTTTGGATCAGTGCTGCCAATATTGATCATACACATGAACTACATATTCTGCTTTGAATACTGTTTTGTTTAATACAATAATGTGCCAGCTACTTGAGGTGTGAAAAAAAAAATATCCGGTTTAACAATCCTTAGGATTTGTAGAATATGCAGTTTGCATTTCCAGACTGCTGTGAAATGATAGTTTAAACTGTGACCCGCAGTATAAGCACTTCAGAGGCTAGGAGAGAATTCCTCAAGTACCAGGAGGGTTAGGACTGCTCTTTGCAGACTTTAGAAGCCGTTTCATGTTCCCCGACGTTCTACGTTTCTTAATGCCCGTGTTATTTTTCGGTAAGTTTGGGAGAACTGAGTTCAAGGGTTGGGGAAAAGGCAATACAAAAAGCCATCTCAAAATGTGTGGACAAACAGCACTGTGAAACACTGCTTATAAGAACTTAAGACATTTCCTTTAGCCTACTGATGTTTGTTGGTCCACATTTGCGGTGAAACTGGTTTGATTGAGGTATGTTGGAGCCCTGCAGTTCCTAAAATGGTCAAACTTCGGCACTAAAACTTTTCCCCGCAATGTCACCAGTTAATTTTTTCAGATATTTTCAGAAGTGGCATCCAAAATAGCCCTAACACTATGATTGATGGACTACTAGTTCTACCTAATCAAGTACTGAACTCTCCCCTCTCTCCAGTCAAAAGACTTCCGTCTGACAATGGAGTCCTTATGGCTTAAAGGCATCAGAGACTTTGTGAAGGGACATGTCATTTCTACAAAGTGTAAAATCCAGCTTAAATCCAGATTTATAGGAAAGCAAATTGCTTGTTAATTAGTACTAACGAACTAAGTTAGCTGTAAACCACCTGGGAAAAGGGGAAACATCTCAATGCCTAAAAGAGGCCATCTAGCTACATGATGGAGTACAATGACAGCTGGGTAGAGTGTGGCTCAGTCTGACAGAGAAGGGAAAGAAAAGACATGGGAAGAGAGGAGGAAAAGAGTAAAGGAGAAGAGAGGGCCAGGCGGAAGTAAACAGTACCCCCGCTGTCTGCACTGTTATCTGGGATTCGACTTTAATCTTCCTCTGTCTTATTTTGGAGAGACGAGAGCTTTTGCCTGTTTGGGGGGAAATTCCTTCCCAACTGAGAGAGGAAAGCTCCCAGCACTTGATATTTTGTAAAGGTTCCTGCATGGGCCTTAACCTCAACTCAGAAGAGCCTTTGTCAGGCAGCTAGCTTTATAAAAAATGTGGCTGTTGTTGTGTCTTGGTCTCACCTAGGGCCATTAAACTCACAAAAGAATAAATTACATTAATTGCTCGTAGACAAGAACAGCTGGGGTGAATAGCGAAACAACAACAATAAAACAAATCTTCGAGAAATAAAAAGCGAGGAAAAAGAAGCAGTTCTCTGGGCTTGGGGAATCATCCAAAATGGCCACCTCACCTCTAATTCCACTGCGCATTCACTTCTTTTAATAGGTAGGTTAGGTAAGCGTTCTTCTCTGTGAGATAAGACACTGGTGCTCCGGTTCCTCTGACACCTCTTCTCCATGAGACCCAGGTGCATAGCTAATGAGGTGCTCGTTAACCACACACCTGTGTGGAGGTGTGAGGCCCACCTTGACTAATGTCCTCACCCCTGGTTCCTCTCTCCTTACCTCCATCTGTCTTCTCTCCTCTTCTTCGTTCTCCCTATCCACCGCTTTTTCTCCGTAGCTCTTCTTTGCCTCCACAATCAGTTTGCGCCATCCACTTTATTTTAACTACCTTCTCTAGCTGGCCACTTATGTCTCTCCTTCTCTTCTCTTCTCTTTTATTTCCATCTTCCTATATCTCCCCCCTCCTGGCTTCCCCCACAGATTATTTTGTCTGTAGATGTTTTGCAGGACTGCCCAGCCCACGTGGCTACTGTGTACCTCGGAGAAGGCGCTCGTTACAAGGTGTGAGCTTAACCACGATTGATTTCCGAGGTTGACACAGTGGAGGGGAGCAAGATGGGCTGTAACACCTCAAGAGAGAGAAAGGAGATAGAAGCAGACTTTTTTGTTTCTGTGTGCTTTTTTGGTTTAGGGGCAACTCCTAGGCACTCGGCGATCGGGGGGCTGTGCAATGAACTGAGCCATAGCTAACTCTCTCCAATTTGTCAAAAGCGCCCTGACTGTTGGGGCCGCTGCTGCAGCCTTGCAGTACTTCACTGATTACAGGGCGCTGGGCAGGATTGTGGCGCGTGGAGCCGCAGCCAGTCCACTTCACTCAGCGCCGCCGTATGGAGATGGGTACAGAGGCAACAAACGGCGGGCAACACTACAGAAAAAGCAGAAAACAGTCTGAGGTAAAAAAAAGTAACCTGTCCCCAGAGAAACTCCTAGTGCCGTCCCATGGTCCTTACGGCTAGCTCATGCATACTGTAATTAGGGTGCGACAAATGCCCACTACACTGTTCCCCTTTTGAATGTGCACCTCAGAATAATTGAATTCTTATGTGAGTATGCATTGTGGGTATGTCAGCTAGCACTGGCTGAACATTAGCTAATATGCAATGAATAAAGTAGTCTATCTGAATTTTATACAGGCAACATGTTGATACTAGTTTGATTATGAGCGCTGATGATATACAGTTCCCGTACAATACCGCTGAGCATATTGGGAAATTCGGCATGGCAAAGAATCGCTTCTTACCGCCCTCTGTTATGTGTAAAGGTCTTGTTTTCCACTCTCTTGTGGACACTCCCCTTACTGTAACATGTAACAACCTCTCGCATATCAATTCCCTGGAGTAATTATACCCCCCCTCTACATGTGATTATTGATTCCTATAAAGAGGGCCTTTACATTACCATTTAGATTCTCATTGCATTGCTGTTCTGCTGAAGCGAGGCCCCTCTCCTGCCCGGGGAAAGAAGGAGCGTATTTGATAATGCAGCCGTCATTTATTCCGCCTTGCCTTATCAAGCCTTAAGTACCATCTATGAATTGGCCCCTTAAAGTATACAAATTAGAGCCGTGGGTTATTTTACAATGGTGAAAGGAATAGGGGGCGTTGGAGCTATGGAGAGACATCGAGAGAGAGATGTACAGAGAGAGAAAGCGATGCACACTGTCAGACACACAGAACACTCGTCTCCGATGCTTAATTCCTGGGAGAAGCTGGCCATGTTGCTTATCCTTTCGTTCCGAGTCTATGTGAGCACCCTCTCAAGGAATAGCGCAACAGAGACGTGGGCAACCCCCCAAAAGAAGAACAGCCACAGAAGATCAAATATATGCCTTGAAAAAAATTACATGACATTCAATTGCAGAGATTATGTGTTTGCTCCAAAACAAGCATGGTAAAAATAAAAAGTCATGCATTTAAATATTCTTCTTAGCCAGGGCTGTTTTTATCCCATTGGGGATACTGTTGGGGACGCCCAAATCATATTTCTTTATCAACTACGGTTTGTTTGCTTTAGATATGAATGTCCCCCTTTATTTTCCTGAAGTGCGCAAATACATTTTGGACCATTCAATTCTAACTAGAGAGAGAGAGAGTGAAAAGAAAGAGAGAAACAGTGGAAAGGGGTAGAGAGAGAGAGAGACAGAGAGAGAGAAGTGAGTTGAAGTGACAGCATCAAAGATGCCATAAAATGGAGAGTGTAGGCCCCAGAGATATTTGCTGTGTGCCTATACACCAGGGGAGGGAATGGTAGAGTCTCAAACCCCCTGATTCCTCAGTGACCTATTTATTCAGCCTGAGGACCACCCCACAGACCGTCACATTAAAACCTTTCCCCCTCTCTCTCTCTCTCTCTCTCTCTCTCCCATTCAACTGTAGAGCCAATGGCTGCTTGAGCAAATATGGATGAGCCAGTCAGTCACACGCAGCCATGCAGTTCAAGAAAATAGTGAGCAATATTCCAAGTTGCCCAAAAGTACCCTAACCGCTTTGAATCTGTGAATAACCACCGCCATCGATTGGACGCGGTCCGTAAGGCACCAGTAGCAAAGGGCTCTGGGAGGTGGGCGCATGCCGAGCAGCAAGTGACTCGGGTCCTACTGCTACCCGATTAATGCTCAAATAATCTGGTACATATGCCCTCTCTCTGTTTCATGTGTTTTGTATCCATTTCTACTGCGGCAATAATCATTGCCAGCTTTTTGGCCGCACAGCCAAAAGGCAGTCTCTCTCCGGCCCAGACTTCACTTTGATGAAGAGGGAAAGGGCATATTGCCTAAAACCTCTGGCAAGGAGCGAGGGAAGGGGAGAAAAATGAGAAGAAAAAGAACAGCTCTGGAAATACAGCAAGCGAGCTCTCAACTCCAACAGTCTCTCTCTACTCCTTTGGATGTTAGTGGTAAATAGAACTGTATAGTTGATTCCTCAATACCAGACGAGGCTGGGAGAGTAACGTGAGTTTGTGCGAGCCATCTGTGTCCCCCCTCCCCAATCACACGGGTCAGTTGGGGATGTAGCACCGGGATGCCGAGGCTCGACCAGGAGTGAAGGTGACGGAGGAGGAAAAGCTTTTACCACGCCAGCCAGGGAAACATTTGTGTTAGTCACCACAGAAAGAACACAGCACTTCTCCTCACTACAATCCCCCACTGACTGACTAGAGAGATGGCCTCAGGACTGTCATGCTTTGTAAGGCCTCGTCTAACCCCGATATGTCAACTAGAAAGGGTATGTATGTTCTCATCGACGGGGCTGTAGTGCTCAGATCCTCAGATCCTCAAAAGGTTCTACAGCTGCACCATCGAGAGCATCCTGACGGGTTGCATCACTGCCTGGTATGGCAACTGCTCGGGCCTCCGACCGCAAGGCGCTACAGAGGGTAGTGCGTATGGCCCAGTACATCACCGGGGCCAAGCTTCCTGCCTTCTAGGACCTCTATACCAGGCGGTGTCAGAGGAAGGCCCTAAAAATGGTCAAAGTCTCCAGCCACCATTGGCATAGACTGTCTTCTCTGCTACCGCACGGCAAGCGGTACCGGAGCGCCAAGTCTAGGTCTAAGAGGCTTCTAAACAGCTTCTACCCCCAAGCCATAAGATTCCTGAACTAACCAAATGGCCACCCGGACTATTTGCATTGACCCCCCCCCCCCCTTTACACAGCTGCTACACTCTGTTGTTATCTATGCATAGTCACTTTAATGACTCTACCTACATGTACATATTACCTCAATTACCTCAACTAACTGGTGCCCCCTCACAATGACTCTGTACCGGTACCCTCTGTGTATAGCCTCGCTATTGCTATTTTACTGCTGCTCTTTAATTATATGTTACTTTTATTTCTTATTGTATGTAGGTATTTTTCTTAAAACTGCATTGTTTGGGCTTTGGGCTTAAGGGCTTGTAAGTAAGCATTTCACTGTAAGGTCTACACCTGTTGTATTCGGCGCATATGACAAATACAATTTGATTTGTTTTGTAATGTGATTGAAATAATAACAGTAGCAATGGATTGCGTTTGTGTAGCACTTTTCAGTACGTTTCAAATGGTCCGCTACCAATGTTTTACGTGGTCCTCTACCAATGTTTAGCATCCACTTCGGCGATGATTTATAGTCATTTTGCCCCAGAAAGGTCACCACACATCAGCTACTGTACCACAGTGGTGGCATAACAGTTAAAGCCCTTTCCTATCCACTGTCAGTTCTGTGAACTACTTTTGGTATTGATTTCTGCATGTTATGAATATTCTGCACTTAATGGTTTGTTGTTCGAACAAAAAAATAAAAAATATCACACATAATTGCTACAACTGAATGAACCACACAAAGGATTTGTATCCCGTCCACCTCAACCAAAACCATTGATCCTACGACTCACCATCATATCATCGTAAAGATAGAAGCTTAAGAGAGCATCTGGATAGAAAAGCTATAGCCACAGTTATTTACTGGGCTTTGAAATGTTCATTTATTGATACCAATTTGTTTTCGATTTGATGGCAGGCTCCAGAGAGCGTCACAAAAAAATGTCAATTTTGCTGCTGGAAAAAGGCAGCGACCGGGCCCTTTCAGTGCACAAAGCACCCCTGTGACTTGATGAATGGCCAGCCTTTTATGTTATGGGGGATTAAAGATAACTTTTGAACGATCGCCGGGTGGACGTATAGGCAGCTCCTCTTTCACCGGCATAATATGTTCTGGGCTGTCAGCATTTTAATTACCTCTCCTTTTTAAACTCAATCCACGTGACCCCCTCTTCAAAAAAAAATCAGACTACAGGAGGTGGGGGGATTGGAGAGGGGGTTAGGGGATTGCTCAGGTATTCCATTGATTACCAGGCACCATTAAAGATCAAGAGGGGAGGCACTCAGAGACATTCATCTAGCAATGAGATTGAAGTGGCCGTAATGATCTTCCTGTACGCCATAAACTACGCTGATGTGTTTAGCAGTTTTCCCTGTCCATTACAGTAGTAGCATTGTTGTGGAGGCCCCGCTCTGTCTCCTACACTGGCAAGACCATGGGTGTCAGTTTGGAGAAGGGCCTCCTATCCCAGACGGACTGACGGACTGACGGACTGCGTCAGGATGTTCAGATCATGTCAGCTACCCCCTGGGGAGAGAGGTCTAGGGTTCACCGGCGTATGATTCACTGCTGTCACATGAAAAAGACCGGCAGACGAGCTGCGGAGAATGCGAGATGAGCGGGTTGTACGTTTGTCCGTCGTTGAGGGCTGTGATTGCGGGATCAGCATGCAAAGAGCATGGGGACCTGAAGTGATTGCCTGTCCGACCAGTCGACAGCTACTGTATAATTGTCAGCCATTTGAAAATGCTGTGACGGGTCCAGCGCGTCTGCTGGCTAACGAGAATAATGGACTGTGCAAGTGGCTGGAGCTTGATTGCTTCCTGTGTTTCTGGCCGCCACCTCCAACAATCTTGACAAGGAGATGTTTGTTGGGGGGTAGGGAGGGAACAGCCTTAACAACAGCCGTGTATTAAAAGCAGCTTGAGAAACAAGATGCCTGGGTTCTATCGTATCCCCTGTAGTCTTAGTCCACTCTCCGCCCTCGCCTTCGCTGGCAAGTGCCACTACCCCTGGCTCTCCATTTTTGTTTTTGTGTGTTTAGGGCCTTATACGGGCGGGTGAGTCGCCGGATAAAAAAAAATGACATGTTGGGAAGCTGCAGCTTCTCATTGGCTGGTGATGAAGGATTGCTCCTTGGAACATCGGCGTCTGTCGACACCTTTGGTGGGAAGCAGCCATATCTGGAGGCGCGGGGTTAATGGAGAGCACGGTTTGAGACTTCCCCTGCGTTTGCGCATTCCACGGGGGAACCAAATGAAACTACAGAAATGATAGTCTGCGTGCTCCCTACAACACTACTTCTACACAAAAGCATGAAAAGCTCAGGCATTGCGGGAACGGTATCGCTTTCCATCTCTCTTTCACTCAGTAAGTACTCTATAGGCCTGTGATACCAAGATACACAGAGGCACATTAATGATTCACTATCCCCAATTCCCAACGCGCCACGCTCGCAAAGTTTATTCTTCTGAAAGTCCTCGCTTTCGTCATTGTTCAACAAAGCTGTGCATCGCCCTAGGTGATGAATACTGTTTTCTCTACCACAACAACCAAGGAGGGAGGAAAACACGAAGGTGAAATCAGGGGCAAGCTCAGGCAGCCTTGACAGAGAAAGCCGAAAGAACCGAGGTCTTTGGGGATTTGTGGTACCGTAGTCAACCCTCTTCCACTCTGCTAACGTATAGCTGCAGGGGGCATCGTCATATTGTTGGTCGAGGTGTTGGGTGACAAGTACCATCTGTCTGGTCTACTTCCTCCACCACCTCCTAACATGCCAGCAGAGAGAGAGAGAGAGAGAGAGAGAGGAAGTGAAGAGGCTCTGCTACTCCAGACATGCTAAAGGGGATGATATAATTAGTATGGCCATGTTTACTCTGCTGCTGTTGTTGTTCTCACTCCACAAAGGAATAATGAACTTCAATCTTTGCCGGCATATGTGTGTGTGTGTGTTAAGTGGGTAGGTATTTGCTGTGAAGATTGCGAGTGATTGCTGTGAGTCAGTTAATTTGAACAGATGCATGTCACCAACAACAACAAAAAAGTGGCGGGACACGAAAAGAGCCTCCTGCTTTCACGATCCGAAATAAATAAAATAGAACATGAAAAAAAAAGTTAAACAGAGCAACAGAGACTGACAATGATAGAAAACGAGAGGGAAAGTATAGGAGCATTTCCATGGAAAAGGACCCATGAGAGTTCATAGGAGCGTATCAAGTCGGGTGTCAAATGAAAGTTAAGGGTCTATATTTTTGGGAAATGAAGGCATAGATACATTTTTCAACTATTTTCCATCTTAAAAATGTGGCCTGTGTTAAGTCTTTGATTTCTAGATAAACAAATGGCAAAGGGGTCTTAGAAAACATCTACCAGAAAGTCTTAAAAGGTGTCCGAAACACATTAAAACACAATAATGTTGACGTAAAGACCCCTGCCAACTAATATCAACATGTATACTACATTTAGAAAAATAATTTTCCTTCTGTAAGTTTAAGAAATATTGCTTTGTGCCTTGTAATTCCGTTACCAAAAACCCACATTCCTTTAAGATATTTTCTCATTTCTGTCCCTCATGAGGAGGGAGGATAATGACAATTCACAGAAGTAACAAGTAATGGTAGACCTACAAATTGTCTAGTGACTTTACTGATATCAATTTTGTTTATGAATTATTAAGTGATTAAAACTGTTTACCAAACTGGTAAACAAAATGACCCAAAAAAATGTGTAACTGAATTACTGCAACTGAATTGGCTACAATGGGAAATCCTAATAGTCACAAACCACAGTTGGGTCAACTGCTACTTTCCTCCCTTCCAGTGGCATACTGTTATACTTGCCTAGTGAAAATAAAGGATCCAATTAAAAAAATTCAGCTCATTACTGTTTTCTCTCTCTTTCTGTCGTCTGGAGGTCAAACCAAGAGTGTTAAAACAGAGTGTTAAAACCCCTCCATCTCTCTCTCCCGCTCTCTCTGCCTTTCTCTCTCACTCTCCAGTTAACGTCACCTCCTCCGGCTCTTACTGACACCTACCCATGAGCCCACTCTCTTTCCATTTACTGTAACCAGCATCCTCACCCACTGACCACCGACCGACACCGGACATCAATGGAAGTACAGTACAACACAGTACAGTAAAGAAAAATGTAGTATAGTACAGTACTGTATAAGGTACTGCAGGTAGCCTAGTGGTTAGAATGTTGGGCCAGTAACCGAAAGGTTCTGGATCGAATCCCTGAGCTGACAAGGTAAAAAGGTGTCTTTCTGCCCCTGAGCAAGGCAGTTAACCCAATGTTCACCGGGCGCCGAAGACGTGGATGTCGATTAAGGCAGCCCCCCGCACCTCTCTGATTCAGAGGGGTTGGGTTAAATGCGGAAGACATTTCAGTTGAATGCATTCAGTTGTACAACTGACTAGGTATCCCCCTTTCTACTGCACTGTACTGTACTCTACTGTGATGTCCAAACTTGTGAAACGTGTAGTACATTTGTGTAGTACAGATCAGGGACCCATGTAATTCCGTTCCCGTAATTTCGTTACTGGTTGTAAATACAATAACCAAAAGAGATTTCTTCAAACTCAAAGTGCCATGTCATAGCTGACACCCCATTGTTTCTGCAGACATGTTTGAATCTTAATCCGGAGCAGATATTTAACAGAGTTTTTGTCAAACTTGGTCACATAAAAACCTGAGGGAGCTTTTACCGTAATTCTGTTACCAAAGTTTGCATCTGCACAGTCCTTTCACTAAACCCGTTTTTGTAAATGTTTCAGTGGAAAGTGAAATATTTAATAATCAAAAATAATCCTTATGCGTAGAGTTGTATGGTTTGTTAAACTTTGAAATCACTGGTTTTTGTTTGGCATATATTTTAAAGTGAAACAACGGAGTCGAAGCGTAATTCTGTTAGCGTGGAATTGCCCAGATACATTTGGAGTGGGATGGTGATGGTGTGGCCACTACAAAGCAGATGAAATCTTCTAACTCACGTTGTTGAAATCATCTAACCTTTGAGGGCTATCAACTCACTGACTGAACATAAATGTGAATTCATACACATTATGAACATCAACTTTGGAACAATATTAACAAACATCACTGGCATGAAGACTTCCTGTCTATCTCATTATTGCAGAGCCAACATGGCTGTATCAGTTGCAATTTAAGCATGGGCGTTTCTCCTGCTCTGTGAAGCTACTGTGGCTGAGGAAGTGGGCTCTGCTCAGCGCTGGCAGTGTCTAACCTAGAAAGGCTCTAGGCAGCTGGAGGCTGGGCTGGCAGAAATCAGGTCACAAATACATCAGAGACTTCCCAGAGCTCCCTCGCCCCAGCTCAATATACACAGAGCACAGATCCACAGCACACATCATATACACCACCACAGAGCGAGACAGCCAGGGAGAGAAGGAAGGGAGAGGGGTACAAGAGAGAGACCGAAAAAGGGAGAGACTGAGAAAGAGAGGAATGGAGAGACTGGATGGTAGAGACTGAAAAAGGAAGGGAGAGATAGAGAGAGGGGAGAGACTGGTATGGGGAGGGCAATAAAGAGTGGCAGAGGAGATGAGGAGGAACAGAAAGGTGTGGGAGAAGGAGAGAGAGAGAGAGAGAGAGAGATGGAGATGGCAAGGGAGAGAGAATAATAAAGATAGTGTCAGCAAAACAAATGGGTGAGAAAATGAAGGGAGGAGGGGTGAGAGACACAGGAGTCCTGATGTCACGGTTGCCCCTCCTGTATGCATTTGTGACAAGTGATCACACAGGTACCGTACAGCAAAAACTAAGAAGGAACATTCTGGTGCATTGGGACTAAGTACGCCATTTCCAAAATGGCTTCCCTACTATATCCACATCATCATAAAGGATGTGTATCATAATACACTCTTGATGTATATAATTTCGAGATACTGCCAATATCTGTAGGCTAATTCAGTCAAATAGGCTTTTGTAAATGGTTACCTCATACCTATTGTGTCATTACTTTTCAATAGTGTGCAAGAAAAGCAACAAAAGTGCCGTTTCGGGAGGAAATACAGGGAACACCGGTGCGGCTGAGAAAAGCGCTGACAGGCTTTTGGCCTTTTGCTAAGGTAAGGTTGGAGAAGAAACTGAGAGAGTGATAAAGGGGGAAAACACAAGCCTAGCTCCCGTAGGACGAATGCACAATAGTGCAATAAGCCGGAGAAATAATATCCTTTTTCTGCTGCATCAAGCCGGTTTGGTTAATCTCTGCCACCCTCATCAAATCACTGCTTCATTACCTCAGGTGTTCTCATAATTACTGCTGAAATCTCGAACCCAGGTAGCAGGCGAGACATCCCTCCTCTGTTAATTCTAGTTACTGCCCCCATACACATACAGACGCAAATCCACACACACTTTCTGTAGTCGTCGTTATTTATTTATTTGTTTACATCGGCTGAGAGAGAGGGAACAGGCCCCCGACGCTCTGGTGTGTAAAGCAAACCGCCGGTGACATCCTAAGCACAGTCTAACGCGGTTACCGCCACCGCGACAGACAGGGCCAGCCATTCCCAGGGTGCCCGGCGAGCGAAGGCGAGCGCAACTGCCGCAGCAGATGCCAAATCAGAAAGCACGGGGGCCAAATCCAATCAGCGGATGAGGACATCGCACAAGAGGCACAGCGATGGGGGAAGTGGGAGGAAGGAGAAGCAAACAGAGTGAGAGTGAAAGAGAGAGAGAGAAAAGATAGCTAGAGAGAGGTGTTTGTGTCCATGTGCATTGGCATGGTTGAATTGTTTATGCACCCATCTCCCTTCTGGAACCCCCCCCACCTCTCCAACTCTCCGTTCAGAGCCAATAATGCAGCCATTTTCGGCCAGCTGATCCCCAATGGAGGTCTGATGAACCTGCAGCTAACATGCCCTTTGAGCTCACTAAAGGGGAAACGCACAGAGAGTTCTTAATGATATCAACCCGGTGCAACATGCCAGCACACACTCCTCCACTCCCTAACTCCGCCTCCTCTCCTTCTCTTCCTTTTGCTTTCCCCCTCCCCCCGCTCTTTACAAGACTTTTAGGAGGGCCTCGTCCAGACAGGCGCAGAAAACTGAAAATAAAAAGGGAAACGTGAGAAAATGTCCAGGATCTGTGGTAGATAACGCCCGTGCACATGCTGCGTCATTCTGCGACGGCTGGAAATTACATTTAAGGATTTTTTGAAAGCCTGCCTTCGCCGATGGTGACACTCTGATAGGTAGCTGGATGGAGAGATTAGATAAAAGGTATGATTTTCTGTGGCAGATGTCCTTCCCTCCCTTTGTTCATGTTCAGACACACAGGGTTCCCAGACGCTGGAAATATTGGAATTATCAAAGCCGCCTGTCATTAGTTGTCTGTTTTTATATAAAAATATATGTACATTTGAGATGCAAATAAAGATAGTTTATCGCAATGTTGCCATTTCAGGCCTTACTGTGCTCGAGGACAACAATGTTGAGTGATTGAATAAATCATCAGAATAAATACAGCATAAATGCAGTGTACCTTCTGTCAAACCTGGGCTTTATCATCTAATTCAACAAACCATCTCTTGTTCAAGTTGTTTCTGGAAAACAAAATCCCCATGCCACAACTAAATATATCAATCAAGCCATAAATTCTCAGTCACACGAAAGAAACCCTCTCATTCAACCGTGTATCATCCGATACCTTGTAATATATGACATACAAGATTTTATTGTTTTTGAGCTAGCGAGTTTGACCAAGACGAATCACAAGCCATTTCAAGTGGATCAGATGTAACTAAACCCATTGGATCAGAGTGCATAAGCATCTTCTCAGACATCTTGTAAGTGCTCCAGTGGTGCTATTTGCCTGATTCTTGCATTGTTCCAATCTGTCACATTTGCATGTTTATTTCGCTCTTTCAGGCGCACAATATGCTAATGCTAATTATCTGCATGTGGCTCTCGGCTGCGGCTGAGGTCAACTAGATCTGCGCCGAACACAAGGGCTTAACACGTTCCTATATTTCTTCAAGGTTTGATTACCTCTGTAAAGATTTCTCTTCGGCCCGATAACCTGATGCTCCATCTTTCCAGAATACTGCAACTAGGGGGGGGGGTGTCCCAATCTCCATTATGTGACCCTTTAAGGATGTTCAACTTTTCAAAGTGATGTGTCGAAGCCACCATAGCTTCCAAAGAACAGCGTACAGTGGTTTTGAGTATTCATAATGAAAATGGTGTCATATCTACAGTATATGAATGTGACGCTTTGGTAACACAGTAAGATTTATATGAATGATATATAGAAATAGAATGAAATAAAAGGTGTAGGTAGACCTTACAGTGAAATGCTTACTTACAAGCCCTTAACCAACAATGCAGTTAAAAAATAAAAAATAAGTGTTAAGTATTTTTCTTCAGAATTTTTCTTAAAACTGTGGCATATTGAGAGATGCACACTTATTTGAAGCCAGCACCTAAAAGGGCTTCACTGTCGACAAAGGGGCATTTATCAAACACTCTCAGTACAAAGGAGCATTTACTTCCCCTGATGGAGCATTAGAAAAGTCAAAGGTATTAATTTGGAAATTAAATTTGCCCTGCAAATTGAAGAGCGAGATGACATAAAGGATGAATCCAGATTGTCGGGGGCCGAGCCCCTATATATAATCCATTCGGAAAGTATTCAGACCCCTTGTCTTTTTCCACATTTTGTGACGTTACAGCCTTATTCTAAAATGTACTAAATAGTTTTTCCATCATAAATTTACACACAAAACCCCATAATGTATATATAAAAAAAATGTAATATCACATTTACATGAGTATTCAGACCCTTACTCAGTACTTTGTAGAAGCACATTTGGCAGCTGGGCCTCTCAAGGACATTCAGAGACTTGTCCCGAAGCCACTCCTGCATTGTCTTGGCTGTGTCCTGTTGGAAGGTGAACCTTTGCCCCAGTCTGAGGTCCTGAGCGCTCTGGAGCAGGTTTTCATCAAGGATCTCTCTGTACTTTGCTCCGTTCATCTTTCCCTCGATCCTGACTAGTCTCCTAGTCCCTGCCGCTGAAAAACATCCCCACAGCATGATGCTGCCACCACCATGCTTCACCGTAGGGTAGGTTCATGTTCAATCTTGGTTTCATCAGACCAGAGAATCTTGTTTCTCATGGTCTGAGAGTCCTTTAGGTGCCTTGTGGCAAACTCCAAGGGGGCTGTCATGTGCCTTTTACTGAGGAGTGGCTTCTGTCTGGCCACTCCACTCTATAAGGCCTGATTGGTGGAGTGCAGCAGAGATGGTTGTCCTTCTAGAAGGTTCTCCCATCTCCCCAGAGGAACTCTGGAGCTCTGTCAGAGTAGCGATCGGGTTCTTGGTAACCTCCCTGACCAAGGCCTTTCTCCCCCAATTGCTCAGTTTGGCCGGGCGGCCAGCTCTAGGAAGAGTCTTGGTGGTTCCAAACTTCTTCCATTTAAGAACTGTGTTCTTGGGGACCTTCAATGCTGCAGAAATGTTGTAATACCCTTCCCCAGACACAATCCTGTCTCGGAGCTCTACGGACAATTCCGTCGACCTCATTGCTTGGTTTTTGCTCTGACATGCACTGTCAACTGTGGGACCTTATATAGAGAGGTGTGTGCATTTCCAAATCATGTCCAATCAATTGAATTTACCACAGGTGGACTCCAATCAAGTTGTAGAAACATCTCAAAGATGATCAATGGAAACAGGATGCACCTGAGCTCAATTTTGAGTCTCATAGCAAAGGGTCTGAATACTTATGGAAATAAGGTATTTCTGTTTATTTTTTTTAAATTTGCAAAAATTGATAAAAACCTATTTTCACTTTGTCAATATGGGGTATTGTGTGTAGATTGATGAGGGTAAATGTTCATTTAATACATTTTAGAATAAGGCTGTAACGTAACAAAATGTGGAAAAAGTCAAGGGCTCTGAATACTTCTGAATGCACTGTAAATAAAGGGGGGGACTCGGGGACGGTAAAAGAAAAAGAAGGACGTGGGGAAGAGTTTGCTCGGACAAATTGCGGTATTGTCTTGCTCCACAGGGTAGAGTTGGACAACACAGTACTTCATTTCCGAGCTGATTGCCGTGCTGCCCGGTGGCACTGTGACTGCCAGACAGACGCTCAATGAAAAGCCCCTCTCCTTGTTATTTTTTTCGCATGGCGAATAAATCACCGGCAAAATCAGATGATCATCAGGAGAGATTTATGGGAATGATACAACGAAATGCGACTACCGCAAGAAAAACCACAAACGCTGAGGTTTGTTCAATCTGGGATCCTTGAGTAAACAAATCAGGCAGGCTTTCTGAGGGCATTTGTCTCAATTCAGGCCTGGAATGGGGAAGTGTGTTAATCAACACAATAGAGGAAAAGTGGAGGCACGTTTCAAAGGGCCTCCTCTACTCTGACCAAACAGAACAACACAAGCTCCCTTTCTTACTTCATCCAGTGAGCTTCAGGCGAGATGAGAGCTGAACTGACTGGTCGTGTCTCTGGACTATATAGTATTTGATGGAGCGACCCCGACATCGAGGGGGAGGTGTGGTGGATATATTACATGATACTAGGAGACATAATGAATGTTCAGTGCCAGAATGACTTTGATACAGGTTGTAAAAAAACAAATACCATTTTTACAGTCAAACGCAAATGTGGTCGTCCTGTACGGGACATCAAAATATTCATTTGCACAGGTAGACTTTGCACAGGCATCTCTCCCTTGGCACCCCATCCTCTCTGCTATCAGGGTGTCTCAAAGGGGGGATGAGTAATGCATTTCTATTATTGTACCATGCATGGTGTCACATTGGCGGCTTTATCAGGAAGTTGTTGTAGGGCGAGGGGATGTTATTCCGTGGGCCGGGCCGGCATTAATCTCTGTCACTTGTCCTCTCTGATTAATACTCCTTTCCAATGAGGCAGCCATGGCCCCCGCTTCAATTGTTACTTTGTGATAGTGCTTGTGTTTGCCGTAGTCGACAACCCGCACGCTTGACATTGAAGCCTTGCTAATCCAAATCAACGCAGGGAAATAAACACAGAAGAAGAACATTTTCCGTAACAAGAAACAAGAGCGACAAGATAATGGCGGGTCTTGGGTTTTCTTTTTTGGTCATTTTTTTGAGGGGGGGGGGGTCCACCCTGTACGTTCCAAGTCCATTACGAGTAGAGCGGCAGCAACGACTTTGATCAAGAGCAATTCATCTTTCACCAGGAGCAAGAAGAGGCACAGAGACCCGGTTTGCTTGAGAGACAGTAGAAGTGGAATTCTAAAACATATAGAGAGAGTCGTTTAAGGAGCCAAATGGGAAAGATCTATCACAACGAGCTTCTGAATAATGAATGCAGGGGCTTAGCCCAGGGGTATCTGATCAGAGGCGCCGTATTGCCCACGTCTTTAGCGTTCGGCGGTAGTGCTCGACTATGCCACTCTTTCCAATCAGCTCGGGCACGATCATTACTTTAACTAAGACCATCAAGATGGTCACCCCCGCGTTGGGTCCGTAGTGTTTGATTACAGATGATTTATTACCAAACTGTCGTTCACTAACTGTGTCCTGTTCTCTTTCTCTTTCTCCATGTCACTCCTGCTGTGCCGAGGGATCCTCATGTCGTTATAAAGAGCTAATTTATATTAAAATGAGTATTACCTCTTAATTCGCTACATACATTTTACACACAGCGTGTGGCACCACACAGGCTTTCCAATCGCACCTGGCGTCCGCACGGCCTCTGGAATACATCAGATGCTTTATTGCGACGTGAGTTAATGCGCATTTCATCTTGCTGTGATTCCCCATGAAGACTAAAGAAGAACACGGCCCTGAAAACATACATTAAGAGCAGGCATTTCCACGTTTGCCATAATGGAAGTTTAATATACACTAAATAAAACAGACCTACAGCTATTTATGTAGAACCCCACCTGTCAATCATTCCGTTCAAGGGCGTCTATAATGTTCACTGGAGGCTAAAAAGGAAGCAATAGAAATCAACTTTGTAAAAACAGTGATATAAATATGGATGTAAAAACAGCAAATTAATGAAGGAAATTATTACTGTTTCCCCCATGTGCACTTCATTATCTTGCACATCTGTTGTGCCAATTGAGGTATGACTAATACACATAACTACCTCACCCGATCTTCAAAGAGACCACTTACAATACAACCCCAATCCTGGCGGACCTCATTTAATTCCAAACCAACATAGATTCACAGAAAGAGCTCAGTGATATCCCTCATTTAGGAAACACACAAACACACCACAAGACACGAAAGACATGCAAATGAGGACAAGGTCCAGACAAAAGACATGTGGAGCCAGAGAGAACAGGGACCGAGGGAGGATCATTGGACCACTGAAGACCTGGAAGAGCTCTCCTCAATCAAGGAAAAGGAAATAATAATGGGAGTATTTAATACAGCCAGAAGATGAAAAATAATAACATATTGATTAGAGCAACGTAGCGCTTTCAAAGAGCGTAATGGCCTGATTCATGGTATTGATCACACAGCTGGCTCAGGGGCTGATTGGAGGTTGGGAGGGACCCCCAGTGAGCTCTTCCTACATCTCTTCAGTACACAATTTATTTGGAAAGGATCTCTCAACAATGGGTCCAAGGGTTAACCCATGCCGATCAACACACATTCCGTTAGGTTGGCAGCTCTAAATGTACTGTCTTCAACCTTTGATGGGGAATTAATATGTATCACGTTTCAGGTAAGACCCAAATGCAGACTGTGTTGAAGTAACAGTGTTAATTACAGCAACAGGGGCAGGTAAACGACAGGTAAAGGCAGGCAAGGAGTAGTGGCAAAGGCACAGGACGCCAGGCAGGCTCAGGGTCAGGGTCAGGCAGAATGGTCAGGCAGGCGAGCTCAGAGTCAGGATAGGCAAAAGTCAAAACCAGGAAAGCGAGAAAAAGAGAGACTGTGAAAAAGCAAGAGCTGAGACAAAACGCTGGCTGACTTGTCAAACAAGACGAACTGGCAACAGACAAACAGAGAACACAGGTATAAGTACCCAGGGGATAATGGGGAAGATGGGCGACATCTGGAGGAGGGTGGAGACAAGCACAAGTGAAACAGATTAGGGCATGACAATATGACTACTTCCATTTCAGGTTGAGGAGCCTTTTACATTTTCCTGAAATAGTTTGTGTGTATGTGGAGTTTAGTCTGTATTATATATTCTTTTAAATAAATAAATTGGGTTATATGCTTTCCCTTTTGGCATTGCAGTTTTTCACCTATCCAGTGTTTGTGTCTGTTGTTGAGGTATCCAGTGTTTGTGTCTGTTGATGAGGTATCCAGTGTGTGTGTCTGTTGATGAGGTATCCAGTGTTTGTCTGTTGTTCAGGTATCCAGTGTGTGTGTCTGTTGTTGAGGTATCCAGTGTTTGTGTGTGTGTTTTTGAGGTATCCAGTGTTTGTGTTGTTGAGATATCCAGTGTTTGTGTGTGTTGTTGAGGTATCCAATGTTTGTGTGTTTTTGAGGTATCCAGTGTTTGTGTTGTTGAGATATCCAGTGTTTGTGTGTGTTGTTGAGGTATCCAGTGTTTGTGTGTTTGTTGTTGAGGTATCCAATGTTTGTGTGTTGTTGAGGTATCCAATGTTTGTGTGTTGTTGAGGTATCCAATGTTTGTGTGTTGTTGAGGTATCCAATGTTTGTGTGTTGTTGAGGTATCCAGTGTTTATGTGTTTGTTGTTGAGGTATCCAATGTTTGTGTGTTGTTGAAGTATCCAGTGTGTGTGTTGTTGAGGTATCCAGTGTGTGTGTTGTTGAGGTATCCAATGTTTGTGTGTTGTTGAGGTATCCAATGTTTGTGTGTTGTTGAGGTATCCAATGTTTGTGTGTTGTTGAGGTATCCAATGTTTGTGTGTTGTTGAGGTATCCAATGTTTGTGTGTTGTTGAGGTATCCAATGTTTGTGTGTTGTTGAGGTATCCAGTGTTCATGTTGTTGAAGTATCCAGTGTTTGTGTGTTGTTGAGGTATCCAGTGTCTGTGTTTGTGTTGTTGAGGTATCCAGTGTTCATGTTGTTGAGGTATCCAGTGTTTGCGTCTGTTGTAGAGGTGTCCGGTGTTTATGTGTGAGTGTTTGTGTGTTGTTGAGATATCAAGTGTTTGTGTCTATTGAGGTATCCAGTGTTTGTGTCCATTGTTGGGGTATCCAGTGTTTGTGTCCATTGTTGAGGTATCCAGTGTGTGTGTGTGCCTGCTGTATCTCTTAGCCTCCCAAACACAGTGGTTCCCTCCCTAAAGGGGTTAACACACGTTGATTGACCTGGACCCTTCATTTTGGCTCAAAGACAAGCTGCTTTACAATATGCATGGGATAATTGGGATTAGTAGCAGTTTTATATGTAAAGTATATTCATTAAATGCATATTCATTTAGAGAATTCTTGGAAGGCTGGTAGGTGGCTTCTCCATACACATATGTTCCGCTGTAAACGTTTACAGTGAATGGCTTTGACTGTGAAAGACTTGAAACTGGCCAAAGTTGACTTTTTCAGTGTATAAACGCCAACGTCTGACCTGGGCCGTTTAGAAAACGCTTCGAATTATCTTGTTCCCAGCTCAAAGACAGGAAAATCTATGCCTCAATTTATAGCACTTCAACACCACTCTAAATGTCCCTCAATATAACAGAATTAAAGGGAGACACGCTGATTCAACAAACTGAATGATGCCTTTAACGACAGTCGTTTGTTGTGAATTTTATGTATTTGCTTTGTGAATTGTTGGGATTTTCTGAGAACGTACAATTGCTTCACACAGCTGCATTCTTCTACTCTCATACTCCAAAACACATAATAACATTACATTTACATGTTAGTCATGTGTGACCCACCATCTCTTTTCAGTCTTATGTACAACATTTAAAAATTGTTTTCTCTTTTTACATTGGATAAAAGTACAGATGCTTCAAAACGGTATATCATACACTGCAGTTGGAGGAAACATGGGTAAGTAATGCTGCTTTAAAAGTTGATAAACTTATAATCCCATTTAGGAGAAGCGGGCATTCAAACATTTTGCTGTGATTTTCACACATCCTCTACATTAATACTTGGGAAACATATATTTAGAGAAGGAATACTTTTCTATAGGAATACTAATACCAAGTTACCCCATTAGGCAAACCATGTACAGTATTACATTGCCTATTGCTGTATAATAAAAATAACCTTTCACATTGAACAGCTACAGTGCTGTTCTTTGTTTACGCCCATTTAGCGTCGTTCACACACGCTAAAGGCTTAGACCTACCCATCTCTTAAAAAATTCACATTGGAACACGTGACATTTAAGTCATTTACATTTTACATTTACATTGTGACCATGGCAATGTGCTAAAGCAGTGAGGTAGTGCTTAAAAAACAAAGACAATATTTCAACAATACTTTATTAACTTCCAGTGCTAAAGGTAGTAGCCTACAATTACGAAAAACTTAAAAACACAAAGGCTGAGGTAAAAACAATATATTGACCTAGGCCTATATCACAAGATCATTAGAATAACTTTGGTTCAGGTTATGATATGAACAAAGGAATCTAGCCTGAGAGCATATTTCTATCCTGCCCTTTGGAGCAGGACATAGTGTCCATGGCCTTTTCATTGCAAAAGTCCTGATCTCCTCAAAAAATATGTTTGCCGGGTTGTGTCCAGTCCGGGGGATGCATTCACATGTCTGGGAGGAAGGACATCAACATTGCACAGCAGCTGTAACCTGGTTCCATCTGAGTGAAAGCTCCTTGGCCACAACACCAGGCTCCAGACAATTAAAGCTGTAAAGGAGGAAAGCAGAGAAAAATAGACAAGACATAAATACCTTGCATACCAGCAATAACATTCATTGACCCCCAAATTCAACCTATAAACGTAAAGTACAAAGACAATATACCTGATGTGTTGCATGTTCACCCTCAATCATCTCCTTTTACTGGTGGCAGAGAGCAGGTTCATGCTGAAAGACCACAAAAACGTGTTAAGAGATGAATTTATTCATGTACTATAGTTTGTTATTGCTTATTGACTGGTACAGCTGTACTAAAACGCCCTGTAACTGCTTCCAGCCCAACAATGGCAATGCAGACACAAGATAACTAGCTAGATTTAGCAAACATTCATAATTACCAACTGGTAAATGGTAATAATCAATTTAGCAAGCTAGTTGAACATTGCAAAAAAACTTGACATCTATAATCCAATAATTAGCTAGCTATTTGGCGATCATTTCATCGTGGCAAGCTAACTCGCCAATTTAAGATGTGTCCCTATAACGTAACATGCGGTTTGATAAGCTTGTTAATCGATTAGTATTTGCACCACAGTGGCTATTTTCGGTAGCTAGCTAGTTAAAAACTGGCAAACATGAAAAATAGTATCATCATGTTAGCACATTACCATTCAACATTAACAGCAGAATGCAACTGGCCTGCTCAGTTAGCTGGGTTAACGTTGCTTCGTCCCGCAATGAGCCATCTGTAAACAATGGATAAAGCAAGCTATAACGGTGCCTGTATGCAACTGTCTAGCTAGCTATTTAGCTAACAATAGCTAGCAATGAAAACAACTTTGATACAGTTGAGACGTTGGCATTTTAACAGTAGACTCTTACCAGTGTATGGATTATGATGATTCACGGCAGACTGAAACACTTTCAAAATAATCCTTCACACTGTGCTTCAACCAGTCCAGACTGCTTTGGGTCGTTCGCGATGGAGTCGGCTCTAAGAGCCGGCTCTTGTAGGTGAACGTTGGGAGCCGGCTCGCATATCAGAAGAGTCGAATCTATTTATGAAATAAAAATAAAAATTAAGATATAAATAATCAAAAGGTTTAAATTAATAGAATTAACTAATTAAAAGAACGAAAAAATATATCAAATAATATAGGCCTAAATGCTCAAGTTCGTTCTGACTGTCTGCTCAGACTAACAGCCTCACCTGTTGTTCCTGTCAATCAGACATGCAGTGTCAACCAATGAACCAAAGATGCGTGAGGGAGGGGCGAGCCAACTCACTCACAGTCACACACTTAGCAGCTGAGGAGAGAGAGGAAGGACAGCTGTGAAAACAACAGCTGGAAAATGAGTCGGAAGCACGGGAGCATTTGGATGCATTTTAATAATGTAGACAATGTTAGAGCAGTGTAGTGTAGAATTTGCCAAAACAAAATATCATATAAAGCCGGCTCTACGCACAACCTACCGGCATATGTGAACTGTGCGCCCAACTGTGAAGCTAGCTGTAGTGGAGCTTCGAGAAACTAGCGCGCCCGTTAGTGATAGTGGTGGAGCCAGTACCTCCACACGTGGAGATGTATCCACTCAGTCAAGTAGGCCTACTACGCAGTCTTCTATGGACCAGTTTATGCCAAAGTCTATGTCTGTAGCAAAACAAGGCCAAATTGATATTCCATTGGCTAAAACCTTTGCCACCGATTTCCAGCCATTTTCAATCGTGGAGGACAGAGGTTTTAGAAATTATTGCAAAAGTCTAAATCCAATGTACACAATTCCAAGCAGGAAAACCCTTTCAAAATCACTTATTCCACAACTGTACGAGAGCACACAGGCTTCAGTGCGGGAAAGAGTCCAAAAAGCTACTGCAGTTTGCCTTACCACTGACTGCTGGACATCAAAGGTAACCACTTCTTACATGTCGGTTACATGTCACTTCATTGAAGATTTTTAGATGTCTAGCTGTCTTCTGGACTGCTTTGAGTTCAGCGACAGACACACCTCAGAGAACTTGTCAGAGGAACTGTTGAGAGTGGCCAGAGAATGGCAAGTAGATGGAAAAGTGGTCTGTTGTGTTAGCAACAATGCAGCTAACATAACTAAAGCCATGATTTTTTTTTTTTTTTTTTAAATGGACCCATGATCCATGTCTTGCCCACACAATCAACCTGATTGTAAGAGATGCTCTGAAGGTGATGAAGCCCACTGTAGACATAGTGAATACTTCCACAGGAGCACAGTAGGTGCTGAAAAACTAGTCTACACAATGCCAGCTGGGGATGCCTGAGCTGATGCCTAAACAAGACTGCACTACAAGGTTGAATTCAAAATGTTATATTTTGAAACGGTTTCTTGAGTCAAAGGATGCCATCATCTCTACCCTGGCCATTGTCAATGCACCTGTTGATGCTCTGACCCAAGAGGAATGGGAGGTGGTGTATAGAGTCCTGGAACCCTTTGAGCAGGTCACTGTGGAGATCAGTGGAGAGAGGTACAGTAAGCAGTTATTACTACATCATTATTTAATACAGTATTATATATGTATATGAGCAGTAGATGAGAATGTAGTATCAGTAGACAAAACATGAACCTGAACTAATAAGTTACTGTTCTCTCTTTTCAGCTATGTGACAGCCTCAAAAATGATACTCCTGTGTAAGGGTCTGCAGCGAATCACAGCCAGCCGCCAGAGAGAAGCAAATGTAACCACAGGACATGTGACAGAGTTGATGGACACCCTATGTTCATCAATGGACAGAAAGTTCCACAGAATGGAATATAATCACGTGCTATCAGAAACCGCTGCACTTGACCCCAGGTTTAAGAAGTTAGCCTTCAGTGATGCCAGAGTGATTGATGAGGCTCTTCAAAGAATAACCCCAGCAGTCAGCTGGCTCAGGCACCAGGACAACAGGAAGAAGAGGGATCAGATGGAGCAGAAGCACCAGCAGTAGTGCCACAAACGTCTGCTGTTTGGGTGCTGTTTGACGAGAGCGCAACTAGGGATGCAGCACGAAGGAATCCCTCAGCAGATGCCATAATGGAGGTCCGATCCTATTTGGAGGAGCCCCTCCTTCAAAGATCTGCAGATCTTCTGAGCTGGTGGAAGAACAAGGCCTCTGTCTACCCACGGCTTACTAAAGTCATGACAGGGAGACTCTGCATAGTGGCCACATCCGTTCCCTCTGAGAGGGTATTCTCGAAAACGGGATAAATAATTACTGAGAGAAGAAACCGCATCAGCCCCTCGAAAGTGAGGCAGCTTGCATTTCTGAATGCAAATGTCTCAAAAGCAAAATATGGTCAGCATTGCCGTGTGCTGCTGGTTATAACATGACAACAAAGAAGAGAGAGAAAAGAGGGACCAGTTTAATGTTTTAAGTGGAATGCTGCAGTTTTGCACATTGTTATTTAATTTTCTTTGATATGGTGCAATATTCTGTTATGCTGTTCAGATTGTATTCGTTTTGAATGGTTAGATTTATATGCACTTTGTTTCTTTACATTAAAGTTAGACTTTAAATGTAAATGTTTAATAGCATTCTTTTTCATAACAAACCAATGCATTTTTAAATACATTGTGGTTAAGGTAGAGTATGATTTCATTGAATAATTTAATTATAATTGTTTTAACACCAATCATAGTCAAACTATCGCAAACTGTTTGACTTGAAAAAAGATTAAACATATATTTTTTAGGGAGCCGTTTGTGAGCCAAAAGAGCCGGCCCTTTTTGGTGAGCTGAGCCGAACGAGCCGGCACACTGAAAAGAGCCGGAATGCCTATCACTACCAGACAGCTTTAGCCACTGAAGACAGAGCTAGTCGATACCAGCAGCTCTATTCAGGACAACAATGTTAATGAAAACTGTAGCAACTTTTTTTTTACCCCTTTTCTCCCCAGAATGGCCGTCATTACTTGTGATTAATGTGTTAGTGAGAATGGTTACTGATAACTACTTTATTGAGGAAAAATGTACTGGCGATGACTGTGATATGCGGTTGTCCCAAGAAGCCATTTTAAAATGAATGCACTAACTGTAAATTGTTCTGGATTAGAACGTCTGTTAAATGTGTCCCGTTACAGAAAACTGAGTATATGACGCATGTCACTAGATCACAGGAGAGGCATTTTTTCATCAAAATGCGAGCAATTAAAAAAAAAAACAGCGATACCGGTGTCAACTGGATTATGGATGGGCGTGAAATTGTCACAATCCATGTCAGGGGTGCTCAGTTAACAACTAGGCCAGGGTTTTGCCATCGACTGTTAGGGGGCCGATGGAACGTGACATGAGGAGAAATAACGGCAGGAACTGTGGCAAGGCCGGATTAGATTAGCACACTGGAAACAGGTGGTCTTTTATTGGGTGTGTGATACCGTCAGGGCTCCTCTAAAACGGGTTGAGACACGCACGCACGCACGCACGCACGCACGCACGCACGCACGCACGCACGCACGCACGCACGCACACACGCACACACACACACACACACACACACACACACACACACACACACACACACACACACACACAGACACAGACAGAGAGAAACTCAGTGAGCAGGGAGAGGCACAAAGCTCTGGTGTTTGACACCAAAGGAAAACTCTGAATCAGTTGTCATGTTGAATGAATGTGACACATGCAGTCTGATGTTGCGGTCAATGATGGTGAAAAGCACAGAAGATGGGGGGGATAATGTAGTATTGGCTAACACTGAGGCATTTGTTGAGTGAGAAAGCCAGGAGGCTATACAGCTGTCTTATAGGCAGAAACCACAATTGAAGTCTAGTCTGAACAAGAGAGGGAAGTGGGATTCTGGGGCAGTTTGCCAAACAAGCTACTCTATGCACCCAACTGTACAGTCGAAGTCAGAAGTTTACATACACCTTAGCCAAATAAATTTAAACTCAGTTTTTCACAATTCCTGACATTTAATCCTAGTAAAAATTCCCTGTTTTAGGTCAGTTTGGATCACCACTATTTTAAGAATGGGAAATAAATAACAATAATAATAGCAGAGAGAATTATTTATTTCAGCTTTTATTTCTTTCATCACATTCCCAGTGGGTCAGAAGTTTACATTCACTCAATTAGTATTTGGTAGCATTGCCTTTAAACTGTTTAACTTGGGTCAAACGTGCCGGGTAGCCTTCCACAAGCTTCACACAATAAGTTGGGTGAATTTTGGCCCATTCCTCTTGACAGAGCTGGTGTAACTGAGTCAGGTTTGTAGGCCTCCTTGCTCGCACACGCCTTTTCAGTTCTGCCCACAAATTTTCTATAAGATTGAGGTCAGGGCTTTGTGATGGCCACTCCAATATCTTGACTTTGTTGTCCTTAAGCCATTTTGCCACAACTTTGGAAGTATGCTTGGGGTCATTGTCCATTTGGAAGACACATTTGCGACCAAGCTTTAACTTCCTGACTGATGTCTTGAGATGTTGCTTCAATATATCCACATAATTTTCCTGCCTCATGATGCCATCTATTTTGTGAAGTGCACCAGTCCCTCCTGCAGCAAAGCACCCCCACAACATGATGCTGCCACCCCCGTGCATCACGGTTGGGATGGTGTTCTTCATCTTGCAAGCCTCCCCCTTTTTCCTAAAAACATAATGATGGTCATTATGGCCAAACAGTTCTATTTTTGTTTCATCAGACCAGAGGACATTTCTCCAAAAAGTACGATCTTTGTTCCCATGTGTAGTTGCAAACTGTAGTCTGGCTTTTTTATGGCGGTTTTGGAGCAGTGGCTTCTTCCTTGATGAACGGCCTTTCAGGTTATGTCAATATAGGACTCGTTTTACTGTGGATATAGATACTTTTGTACCTGTTTCCTCCAGCATCTTCACAAGGTCCATTGCTGTTGTTCTGGCATTGATTTGCTCTTTTCGCACCAAAGTACGTTCATCTCTAGGAGACAGAACACGTCTCCTTCCTGAGCGGTATGACGGCTGCGTGGTCCCATGGTGTTTATACTTGCGTACTATTGTTTGTACAGATGAACGTGGTACCTTCAGGCATTTGGAAATTGCTCCCAAGGATGAACCAGACTTGTGGAGGTCTTGGCTGATTTCTTTTGATTTTCCCATGATGTCAAGCAAAGAGGCACTGAGTTTGAAGGTAGGCCTTGAAATACATGCACACGTGTACCACCAATTGACTCAAATGATGTCAATTAGCCTATCAGAAGCTTCTAAAGCCATGACACCATTTTCTGGAATTTTCCAAGCTGTTTAAAGGCACAGTCAACTTAGTGTATGTAAACATCTGACCCACTGGAATTGTGATACAGTGACTTATAAGTGAAATAGTCTGTCTGTAAACAATTGTTGGAAAAATTACTTGTGTCATGCACAAAGTAGATGTCCTAACCGACTTGCCAAAACTATAGTTTGTTAACAAGAAATTTGTGGAGTGGTTGAAAAACGAGTTTTAATGACTCCAACCTAAATGTATGTAAACTTCTGACTTCAACTGTATATTTAGTGTCATTTATGGGAATATATTTGCCATGAATAATATATGTGGCATACATTATATACTGGTAAGGTTCCATATACAGCATCATATTTCCATATGGATTGAGACATAAAAATGAATGGAAATATTCAGCACAGACTGATACTGGGTAATGTACTGCCGATTTTTATGAAATCAAAGAGAATCTGCCATGCCTGGCTACCACTAAAATGCAGGGATCCAAATACCACCTCTGTGATCCAAACAAAGGCACTGACATATGGGGCAATTTGTGAACGAGGCAGCTGCACCCGAAACAGATTGGGGGCCATGATTATTATGTGCCCGGGTTTCCACCAAAACTAATCATTTCAGAGACCGACAAAATCTGGAAATCCAAACCAGACGCAGTAGTGTTCCTCTCGGACTAGAAGCATGTGGAAAATCATTTAGATGTTTTCACGTTACCAAGGTTGGTGAAAATCGAGGCCAGATTGACTTTCACATGTTGTTTGGTAGGGATGCAACATGGCAACAGGACCAGACGTAATGTTGTACGTGTAGTGCTGTCATGAAAAAGCCAACTGCTTACAGTTGTAAGCAGCCAAAATTATAATACAAACATGATACAAGTCTACAAATACAGTGCCAGTCAAAAGTTTGGACACACCTACTCATTCAAGGGTTTTTCTTTATTTTTACAAGTAGACACCCTTTGCCTTGATGACAGCTTTGCACTCTCTTGGCATTCTCTCAACCAGCTTCATGAGGTTCTCACCTGAATGCATTTCAATTAACAGGTGTGCCTTGTTAAAAGTACATTTTTGGAATTTCTTTCCTTCTTAATGCGTTTGAGCCAATCAGATGTGTTGTGACAAGGTAGGGGTGGAATACAGAAGAAATCCCTATTTGGTAAAAGACCAAGTCCATATTACGGCAAGAACAGCTCAAATAAGCAAAGAGAAACAACAGTCCATCATTACTTTCAGACATGAAGGTCAGTCAATACGGAACATTTCCAGAACTTTTCAAGTTCTTCAAGTGCAGTCGCAAAAACCATCAAGCGCTATGATGAAACTGGCTCCCGGTGCACAACTGAGCAAGAGGTCAAGTACATTAGAGTGTCTAGTTTGAGAAACAGACCCCTCACAAGTCCTCAACTGGCAGCTTCATTAAATAGTACCCACAAAACACCAGTCTCAACGTCAACAGTGAAGTGGTGACTCCGGGATGATGGCCTTCTAGGCAGAGTTCCTCTGTCCAGTGCCTGTGGTCTTTTGCCCATCTTAATATTTAGTTTTATTGGCCAGTCTGAGATATGGCTTTTTCTTTGCAACTCTGCCTAGAAGGCCAGCATCCCGGAGTCGCCTCTTCACTTTCGACGTTAAGACTGGTGTTTTTCGGGTACTATTTAATGAGGCTGCCAGTTGAGGACTTGTGAGGGGTCTGTTTCTCAAACTAGACACTCTAATGTACTTGTCCTCTTGCTCAGTTGTGCACCGGGGCCTCCCACTCCTCTTTCTATTCTGGTTAGAACCAGTTTGCGCTGTTCTGTGAAGGGAGTAGTACACAGTGTTCTATGAGATCTTCAGGTTCTTGGCAATTTCTACTCTAATGTACTTGTCCTCTTGCTCAGTTGTGCACCGGGGCCTCCCACTCCTCTTTCTATTCTGGTTAGAGCCAGTTTGCGCTGTTCTGTGAAGGGAGTAGGGAGTAGTACACAGTGTTCTACGAGATCTTCAGTGTCTTGGCAATTTTTATTTTTTTTATTTAAAAAAAAAAAAAAAAAAAAAAAAAAAAATGTTATCCCCTTTTCTCCCCAATTTTCGTGGTATCCAATCGCTAGTAATTACTATCTTGTCTCATCGCTACAACTCCCGTACGGGCTCGGGAGAGACGAAGGTCGAAAGCCATGCGTCCTCCGAAGCACAACCCAACCAAGCCGCACTGCTTCTTTAACACAGCGCGCCTCCAACCCGGAAGCCAGCCGCACCAATGTGTCGGAGGAAACACCGTGCACCTGGCCCCCTTGGTTAGCACGCACTGCGCCCGGCCCGCCACAGGAGTCGCTGGAGCGCGATGAGACAAGGATATCCCTACCGGCCAAACCCACCCTAACCCGGACGACGCTAGCCCAATTGTGCGTCGCCCCACGGACCTCCCGGTCGCGGCCGGCTGCGACAGAGCCTGGGCGCGAACCCAGAGACTCTGGTGGCGCAGTTAGCACTGCGATGCAGTGCCCTAGACCACTGCGCCACCCGGGAGGCCCGTGTCTTGGCAATTACTCGCATGGAATAGCCTTCATTTCTCAGAACAAGAATAGACTGACAAGTTTCAGAAGAAAGTTCTTTGTTTCTGGCCATTTTGAGCCTGCAATCGAACCCACAAATGCTGATGCTCCAGATACTCAACCAGTCTAAAGAAGGCCACTGTTATTGCTTCTTTAATCAGAACAACAGTTTTCAGCTGTGCAAACATAATTGCAAAAGGGTTTTCTAATGATCAATTAGCCTTTTAAAATGATAAACTTGAATTAGGTAACACAGCGTGCCATTGGAACACAGGAGTGATGGTTGCTGATAGTGGGCCTCTGTACGCCTATGTAGAGATTCCATAAAACATCTGCCATTTCCAGCTATTTACAACATTAACTATGTCTACATTGTATTTCTAATCAATTTGATGTCATTTTAAATGAACAAAACATTTGCTTTTCTTTCAAAACCAGGACATTTCTAAGTGACTCCAAACTTTTGAACGGTAGTGTAGGTAGGGGCAATCAGGAGAGGTAATAAACAGACTAGCAGCAGCATATGTGAAGAGTGTGAAAGTGTGTCTGTGTGTGTTGTCAATATTCATGTGTGTGTGTTTTGTGTGAGTGAGCGTATGTAGTGTGTGTGTATGTGTGGAGTGTCAGTGTAGTATGTGGATAGAGTCCAGTGAGTATGCATAGAGCTGGGGGCAAAAGAGTCAGTGCAAATAGTCAGGGTAGCCATTTGATTAACTGTTCAGCAGTCTTATGGCTTGGGGGTAGAAGCTTCTCAGAAGCCTTTTGATCTCAGACTTGGCGCTCCGGAACTGCTTGATGGCGGTAACAGAGAGAACAGTCTATGACTTGGGTGGCTGGAGTCTTTGACAACTTTTATCAAACTGTAAGGAAAGTTGATACTTAAAAACGCCAGCAGATGTCTTTCAGGGTGCAGAGAATGGGATTTGGCTTATTTAAAGATGGAGCCAGGTACATTGCTGTACCTTTATTAGCAGGTTCTCATTGAAGGTGTCTAACAGCACTTGCCTTTGACAAAACCCATCCAACAGATGTAGCAACTTTAATAATGGAACACTAGTCACTTGATGTTTACATACAGCTTTACTCATCTCATATATAACTCAGCAAAAAGGAACCGTCCTATCACTGTCAACTGCGTTTATTTTCAGCAAACTTAACATGTGTAAATATTTGTACGAACATAACAAGATTCAATAACTGAAATAAACTGAACAAGTTCCATAGACATGTGACTAACAGAAATTGAATAATGTGTCCCTGAACAAAGGGGGTAAAATCAAAAGTGACAGTCAGTATCTGGTGTGGCCACCAGCTGCATTAAGTACTGCAGTGCATCTCCTCCTCATGGACTGCACCTGCTTTCCCAGTTCTTTGCTGTGAGATGTTACCCCACTCTTCCACCAAGGCACCTGCAAGTTCCCGGACATTTCTGGGGGGAATGGCCCTAGCCCTCACCCTCCGATCCAACAGGTCCCAGACGTGCTCAATGGGATTGAGATCCGGGCTCTTCGCTGGCCATGGCAGAACACTGACATTCCTATCTTGTAAGAAATCACGCACAGAACGAGCAGTATGGCTGGTGGCATTGTCATGTTGGAGGAGGACATGTCAGGATGAGCTTGTAGGAAGGGTACCACATGAGGTAGGAGGATGTCTTCCCTGTAATGCACAGCGTTGAGATTGCCTGCAATGACAACAAGCTCAGTCTGATGATGCTGTGACACACCGCCCCAGACCATGACAGACCCGAAACCTCCAAATCGATCCTGCTCCAGAGTACAGTCCTCGGTGTAATGCTCATTCCTTAGACGATAAACGCGAATCCGACCATCACCCCTGGTGAGACAAAACCGCGACTCGTCAGTGAAGAGTACTTTTTGCCAGTCCTGTCTGGTCCAGCGACGGTGGGTTTGTGCCCATAGGCGACGTTGTTGCCTGGTGATGTCTGGTGAGGACCTGCCTTACAACAGGCCTACAAGCCCTCAGTCCAGCCCCTCTCAGCCTATTGCGGACAGTCTGAGCACTGATGGAGGGATTGTGCGTTCCTGGTGTAACTCAGGCAGTTGTTGTTGCCATCCTGTACCTGTCCCGCAGGTGTGATGTTCAGATGTACCAATCCTGTGCAGGTGTTGTTACACGTGGTCTGCCACTGCGAAGACGATCAGCTGACCACCCTGTCTCCCTGTAGCGCTGTCTTAGGCGTCTCACAGTACGGACATTGCAATTTATTGCCCTGGCCACATCTGCAGTCCTCATGCCTCCTTGCATTATGTCTAAGGCACCTTCACGCAGATGAGCAGGGACCCTGGGCATCTTTCTTTTGGTGTTTTTCAGAGTCAGTAGAAAGGCCGCTTTAGTGTCCTAAGTTTTCATAACTGTGACCTTAATTGCCTACCGTCTGTAAGATGTTAGTGTCTTAAAGACCGTTCCACAGGTACATGTTCATTAATTGTTTATGGTTCATTGAACAAGCATGGGAAACAGTGTTTAAACCCTTTACAATGAAGATCTGTGAAGTTATTTTGATTCTTATGAAATATCTTTGAAAGACAGGGTCCTGAAAAAGGGCTGTTTCTTTTTTTGCTGAGTTTATATACTGTATTCTATTCTACTGTATTTTAGTCAATGCCACTCCGACATTGCTAGTCCTAATATTTATATAATTTCTTAATTCCATTATTTTACTTCTGGATTTGTGTATTGTTGTGAATTGTTAGATAGTACTGCACTGTTGGAGCTACTATACTGTAGGAACATAAGCATTTTGCTACACCTGCAATAACATCTGCTAAATATGTATATGTGACCAAAAACATTTGATTTGATTTTGTAGCAGTACTCTTTTTAAATGAGAAACTGAAGGTATGCTAAGGTTTGAATTACGCTGATTTGAGCCTGGGTGGAGTTTTTCAGAGGCGGTCCTCAGGAACAGAGAGAACATCTCACCTCAGAAAGAAATTGTATAAGACTTGAAAAAAAGAAAAGAAAAAAAAGCCCAACAGAAAAGATCTGAAGTGATCAAACTAAGATTGGCCTCTCTAATTGATTTCTGAAACAATTGAAAATGTGTGATTAATTGTTTACACCTCTCAGAGGAAAAATCATGGCAGACATTTCTACAGTGAATTTTTCACAACTGGCTTTGAAAAGGGAACAGTCCTCATTAAAGATCCCAAGAAAGCCCAAACTCATATTCAGACATAATACAGGTGCCTGTTTGACTTCACGACTAATTGCAGCAATTTACAGCAAATGGGCTCCTCTACAATATGTTTAGGGGGGTAGATAAAATGAGTCCTTGGCCACTGATCTGGAGCCAGATTCGTTTTTTAGCTCGCAATGATTAAAGTCTGAATAGGGAATGGAAGATCAGACGTTAGACCTGCACTGTTTCGATCTGCCCACATGTTATAAATTAGCAGTTAAACGACTCAAGCATTTTGTGGTCCCTGGCCAATTCAAGGGCAGAGGTAAACCACTCACAAGTGTCTCTCCCCCTCTCCATCTCTCCCCCCTTCCATGCAGTATATGGACGGGATGGATGGTACTACGGTATGCCATGCAGGTCCTGGGCCTGCATGTGGTCTGTGGATTGTACCCCTTGGTGTCAGTAGGATCACTTAGAGAATCCAAAAAGGACATTTATCACAGCGGGAAGATGAATAGATCCGCTCTACTACACCCACAGCAGGATTGATCGCGCTAAATGCATAAGTGGTAATAAATTACTCTTTAAAAGCTACTTTTCCATCGACTCTTCCCCCACGCACAGCGATACATCACAGGCCTATAGAAGCAACATGCTGCCAAGTAGTCTGTTGGACACTAAAGAGGCTTGTTATGTTGGCATTTTGCGCAGTGCCATCCAATCAAGCATTAACTTGCACATTCCTAAACATCTATATACATCCTTTATCGAGTCCTCACTACAAAGTGGGTCAAGAACATCCAGAAGGTCTTCTAAAAAGTCCAATCTCTTCCCTTGTACCTGAGGTATGAGGTACCCAGTGTGCTCTAAAGTTTACTTTCATGCACTGCGGCTAGTCGCTGAAGCAATCACAATTTTTAAAGAGGGGAGTTTGAATTCGCCACCAGTGGTGCGAATCGCTGTGTTGTCCTCGTTTATTTTTTAAAAACAGGCTCATTACATAATGGCCCTCCGGTTGGCCCTGTAATTTAAACGTTACAACGCATGAGAGGTGTAGAACAAGGGGCCGGGCTAGCTGATACCGGGGCCCTTGTGGTAGCGCGATCTAAAGGTTAAAGGAGCGGGGGGACTTAGTATGTCTTAATGACATTATAATGAATGGGGAAATATGGAACATAATTTATTAAACAGAGTCAAGTGTGTCAGGGAAGTGGCGAGGACTCGCAAACGCATTAATTATCTCCCCGTCACTCCTCTTCATGGAACAGGGGAGAAAACCACAGAGAAGTAATGACGGGGGGGGGGCTGGTAACGTAGAGGTCTTCAACGGCACGTCCTTTCATGTGTCCAAACCGTCACTGGGAATTTGGGGCTTGTCTCCCGGATCAAAGTTGTGTTTTAACTCCTTCCAGTCATTCCCCAAAAAAGAAAAAGCGGTAGAACGCTGCTGCTTACTTGTAATTAAATAGACTTGGTATCACGCAACTCTTGGGTAACACGTCAATCACAAAAATGCACTGTATGTGGTTGGGACTTTGAGGTCCTAAAAAGATTATGCTCCACACTCTCTGCAGTCGCTACTAACTCCCAAACATGTTATCAGTTTCTACCGAGACTCTCTATGTAAGCACTTGACCCTGCCCTGATCCCGTTAGTTATAACAGTTTCTCTGTTGAGTTCCCGGGGCTAACAACTCCCCTCACCATCTGTGAACTTCAAACGGGCCTAGCTCATCGTTCACACACATCTCAAAGCTTAGGCGTAACTCCTGCAGTAAACCTACCCGGGCACTTCAGGAGCTTCAATCGTAATCAACACACCCACATTCTAGCGCTATGTAAAAAAATAAATAACTCCCATTTCATCACGAGATGTACTTTCTCGAAGGCATCTTCTTTAATGATGCTAAAACGTACAACCACAGACGTAGTCTGCATTAGCATTTCAGGGGGTTAGCTAAGAAGAGGTCGCACTTGCTCAAAAATAAATTAGTTTTAAATGAGGAATGAGCAAATTGATACATTTGCTAATTCGTTCCCTTGGTTTGCTCAACCACTTCTCAGGCATCCAGACTGAATAGATCAATATCCACGTTCTGATACAGTACAGCTTATCATCATACTTATTTGCTATTTTCTGTTGCTCATATCTCCTGAGACGAAAACACAGGCCAATCTCACCATCAAGAGAGTCACCGTCGACCAACTGTCGGGCTCAAGCTCGCTAAATTTACATCCTGGTGGCCATATGTTGTTGTGGAAATACCACGAGCTACACACACACACACACACACACAAAGCCACGCAGCCTTTTTTTCTCCCTCTTTCCTTCTAATCTTCCAGTTCTGGTCGTCTGTCAGTATTTCAGTATCTGACTTCAGGGGTCAGCAGAGTCAGAGGTCGAATTCACATAAGCCTGGCACAAGCACAACAAAGGCTTAACTTCCTCTGAAAAGTCAATGAGTCACGGGTGGCCCATGTTCTCAGATATCACGCTGGTTCCTCTAACACAAAGACACACACAGACTTGTAAAGGTTATGTAGTGTCGGTGTAAACAAAAGAACAACTGGGATGTTATGGCTCTGTTCATAACTTGTCGTGTTTGGGATGTAGTCTTCTGGACATTTTTATATCTCTATTTAAAATGGACAAATCATCCACCTTTAACGCAGCTTTTCTGAATTATGATATGTAGAATTTATCAATATATTTACTAAAAGGATATAGGCTATGATCCAATCCGAGGAGACAATTTCAAAAGATGTTCATAGGTTGCACCTCCGTCACTCGGTCGGGTCATGCCATTGTAATGAATGTTCTCCAAGCCGCCCTGTACCGGCAGCGCAATAATGATGCCCTAAATCAGAACCAGCTAACGATGGTTTAGTCTAAACTACACTACAGCGCCTGGAAATACGATGCATTGCTAAAGTAGTCAAATGTTTAGTAGAAAACAACTTTGCCAGCATTATCATGTCGTCAAATGTACTTTAGACAGATGGCACCGTTGTCATTAGCTAACAAAGTTCGTCAAAAAATAGCTAGCAATGCTTACGTTAGCTCCCCTCAATCTTAGCTAACTAGCTAACGTAATACTGCATCTATCTGGCAACATCAAAAAGACGACAAAAGGTTTTCCTTATAACTATTTGTATCCTTTTGAATGGTATTGTATTTCCAAACCATTGTAATGCACTTTTGATTAAATCTTCATCGGCGCTCATTGACGATGCATTGAGTAGAACGGTCAACTGGGCATCAGTCCAAAGCGAACGTTAAAAACAATATTGTGACGAAACATGCAACCCATGAATACCGAGACATGTGATTATGTTAGGCGCCTGTCACCCCCACTTTATAGCAATGGATTTCAATTTGAGTATTTTGACAACTCATATCTGAGGCTCCACTCTGGTTGAGCCTCAAAAACATGACTTGGCTGGCACCGCTCAAACACCTGTGCCTGAAACCAGAGATAAAAGTATAGGAGTGCTGTTGTTTTTTTCCTCTTCGCGCGGATTTCAAAGATGAGCCAGGAACAGGTGCAACACTGACATCCATGTTACTTTCTTCCAGCTGAAAAAAGAAGGCGAGGGAAAATTGAAATGAGAGCGAGCAGAACTCCGGAGCAGTCTCGTGTCACTTTGCTCATGAAAATGAGACAGAGGCTAAAATGTCTTGCAATTATTGAAGACTAAAAGGCACGCCCGCTGGCACAGCGAGAATTGGAGGGGAAAATACAGACTCCCTCTTCAAAGGCAATTAGTCTTCATATTGTGGTGTGTCCGTTCAGCGAGCTTCCTCATGGGACCGCACATGTGGACATGGCTAATAGGCTGTGTTAATGAGCCAATCGTTCATTATCAATCTTATGGGAGGCCCAGTGTGTGAGCGTCTGCATCCTGTTGACACGTTTAGAGGAACCGTTTTTACGCGTCTTTCGACCACGTGTGTGTGTGTGTGTGTGTGTGTGTGTGTGTGTGTGTGTGTGTGTGTGTGTGTGTGTGTGTGTGTGCGCATAACTGCCGAGCGACTGTCTGTCGCTGAGAGCTGGGGAAAGAGCAGCTTGATTCCCTCTGTCCTTGTGGAGGCAGCTAAATTAGCCATGTGTGTGCACACACACACACACCCAGAAATGCAGCTCCAATCCAGGCCTTTTCAATAGGGGGGAATGCCCTCTTTGTCCCTCACCACCTGGTCAAAATACTAACAGCTGACTTAATGCTGACCTCTGCAAGGCAATAAATCCCTACACCCGCCACCAACCCCCTCACCTCCAACCAGCACTCACCCCACGCCTGCTGCCATCTATAGAGGATTCATGGCAGATTTGCCAACAGTTTTATTTAGTTGGTGATCGGCGTGCCTGTCTTTATGCTGGTGCTGCCACCTCGAGTTCTTGGCTCAGCCCTAAAAGCAGAAACTGGAGGTTGGAACCTCATGGAAACCAAAGCAATCCATGAACGACAACCTCCTTCAACGACCGCCTCACCTTTTAAATGGGAAAGGCAGGGCATGTAAATAAATCTTAGGTCATGAAATGCGTGACCTTACATAAATAAGTCTTCGAGGGATATGTCTGGTCAGGGCACGATAGCGTTTATTATAAACCTCTCTCTATCGCTCTGCCGCATGGCAATGACATTGCATGCTGCTCTCGAGGACAAGAAAACCTGTTGACACGTCACGTTGTTGTTCGTTTGCTTTTTCCCTTCCACCGTATCTTTGCTTTCCCTTACGCACTCTGATATAGACACAGCCATTTCCATGGCCAACCAAAGTAACATGAGCTTATAAAAGCCCTAAACTTTCCCTCTCTCCCCATTCATTCTTTTTTTCCCTCCTCTCTCTGTCTGTCTTTGTGGCCGTCTCCATTTTAGCAGTACTACAGCCTTATGCTTCGACCTTAAAGCTCTTCATTAAGGGCATCAGGCCTCTGGCGCCACTTGATTTCCTCCCATGTTTAATTAAAAAGTGAAGAAAGTCCTCTCTCTCTTCCTTTCTCGTGACCAGGGAGGGCTCGGGTACAAGCGCCACAGCCCCCTGGTAAACTGTGTCCACTACCCTCCGGACCCCTCCCTCCTAGGTCTGACCTCTCCTGTCGACAGAGCACACAGAGGTATCACCAAGCCACTCTTACTTTACTCAACATCCTCATAATACAGTGGATGTGATTGAAGCCAGACCAAAAGGAGCCCGGTTTCTACAGTATGTTTTCTGGACAAACGTCTGCCTGTCAAAACTATATGATGGCGAGGCCTTGTTAAAGGGATACCGAAAGATTGAGATTCTGGTCGTTTTTCTACTTACCCAGAGTCAGATGAACTGATGGTTACCATTTTATGTTTCTGCGTGCAGTTTGGAGATAATTGAAGTTCAAATATTGTTAGCTTACTGTAAGTCTCCAGGTACAGTAGCCAGCTCCTCTCAAAAGCAGGGGAAAAGACCTAACTACTTCAAAAGCTGGGTGGTTGGTCATTTACAGTCTTACAAAGCTATACAAAGTAGTCAATATTTTATACATTCGTTAATGAACTTCCCCATTCTGTCCCGTTGTCACAGCTGGCCACTGTGTTGACTTGAGAGGTTGCACACAACCTATCCTTGTGCCCATGGCGGATGAATGAAATGTGTCCTGAGAAAATAGTTTCAAAAAGAGCTGCATTTAAAACAACTATAATCAAAATATTTAAGTGTAATAGTATATACAGTACTTTTAAACAATATATATCAAGTACAAAGTGCTAACCACCCAGCTTTGGATTAGTTAGAAGGTCTATTTCCCTGCTTTTTAGAGGAGCTGGCTACTGCACAAAGTCCATGGAGAATTCTAGCAATTGTGCTAAGCTAATGATATACCAATTTAAATTATCTCCAAACTGCACAGAGACACATAAAAATGGTATACATGAGTTTATCTGACTCTGGGTAAGTAGAAAAAGCAACATCTCAAAATCTTGCAGTATCCCTTTAAAGCCTGTTTATAATACAGCTCCATCAGAAGCCGTGCAGAGAGAGAAACACAGGGCTGCACTTGTGTCATAGCCGCGGGGGGTTGCATACGTCCAAGGCAATTACCGCTGCCGTGACACGTTCAAAAAGGTCCCCCGGGATTGACAAAGGCGACAAATTGACTTATAATTTGTGCTGGAGATGTGGGGAAAAGGCATGCAACTTTGTCTCGGAACGATTCCTATTCGTATTATGAGCGTTGGTAGACTGATGACTTGGAGTAAATTCCCATGTGGGGGGGACGGAAGTAATGACTATATCGTGTGCTCTTGTAACTTACATGACAAACATAACCAGTGCTTTGCTGCCTGTTATAAATGTCTCCATGAGCCCCGGAGCGATTCAGAGAGGAAAACGTATGCTTCATTTCATGCTGTGTTTCCACCCCCCCTTTACACACACACGCAATATATATATATAAACCCTCTATTCAGTCTTCAATGATAAAGACATCCATTCAGATGTGCGGCACTAGAATAGCCCCCAGCTCAGAGTGCAGTAACTACACGGCCATAAAAGTTCCACAAGTGATTTGGGCTCTAAGAGAGTTCTCAATGTGACAGGACTTATTGTGAGGCCAATTTGTATTCTCGTGGGGGAGTTGTGTTGCAGAGTATTAGATCCCCTGGGAAACAGGGGCGATCACTGCAGCTTGTTGAGAGTTGGTGACCTTTGAACCCCATAGGGGAAGTCACTTCAGGCTCCAGACGAGGGATGGAAGTGCCAGGAATTCCCAAAGCATAATTTTCTGCTTGTGGGCCAGAAGGAAAATGCACAGAAAAGAAAGACTTCCAACGTAACTAAGAATGTGGTGAATGATAAAATAGTGAGATGTAGTATCCTGTTGTTGTTGTTGATTTCGATAGGTACAGTATTAGACTGTAGTCAAAGTCAAAACATTGTAATTTGTTTGAAAAATGTGAATAATTATGCTAATGATGATCAGTGCCTTTATCCGCTTCCTCTACTTAACAGGAAGGTAAGGGGGTACCAACAGGAAACCCAGGATCAAACCCAGCCCCTGGCCTCTAAAGGGTGGGCGATGTGTATTTGGTGACATGGGGAAGTGAGGGTAGATGTCTCTCTGGTCTTCCTGAAGTCTCTCCATAGAGCAGCCATGCATGCAGGTCTGACCCCAGGGGGGGATCTCCACACATTACTGCATTAAGAGCAATTAAACTCGGCTCACGCCGGAGTGCACTGACGCAAACACGCAGTAAGGGGATACCGGCACACGCAAGCACCCACAAACGACACGCTGAATGGACCCGATTTTGCATATTTTTTTGTGTTACCGCCTGAATTTAAAATGTAGTAAATGTAGTTTTTTTTTACTGAGCTGCACACAATACCCCATAATGTCAGTGGAGTTATGTTTTTCGAAATGTCTTGAGTCAATAATTATTCAACCCCTTTGTTATGGCAAGCCTAAATAAGTCACATAAGTTGCATGGACTCTGTAAAATAATAGTGTTTAAAATGATTTTTGAATGACTACCTCAAGTCTTTACCCCACACATACAATTATCTGTAATGTCCCTTAGTCGAACAGTGCATTTTAAACACAGATTCAAACACAAAGATCAGGGAGGTTTTCCAATGCCTCGCAAAGAAGGGCAGCTATTGGTAAAAACATTCCAAAACATGCATCCTGTTTGCATCAAGGCACTAAAGTAATACTGCAAACAATGTGGCAAAGCAATTTACTTTTTGTCCTGAACACAATGTGTTATGTTTGTGGTAAATATAATAGAACGCATTACTGAGTACCACTTTCTATATTTTTAAAGGTGTAATTCTGATAGTTTGCCTAATTTAAATGTATGTGACAAAACAAGTATAGAAAATAACTGTACCAACTAAATCACTGTGAAATATATTTTCAATAACCAAAAATATTGTATAGTCAGCTATTTGAAGCTGGTGTACAAAACCAAAAGAAAAAGACGCAAAAACAAAACTTAAGAACAGGAAGCACAGAAATAGCTCACATAGAACTGAGTTTTGAACATCTTGAAGAACAATCTGGCCTTAATGACCATGTACTCTTATAATCTCCACCTGGCACAGCCAGAAGAGGATTGGTCACCCCTCAAGAGCCTAGTTCCTCTCTAGGTTTCTTCAAAGGGAGTTTTTCCTTGTCACCGTGCTTCTACATCTGCATTGGTTTCTCTTTAGGGTTTTAGGCTGGGTTTCAATAAAAAGGACAAATCTATAATTCACATTTCTATGTGAATTTGGTCGTATCGCCCAAAAAGTTACATATTACAACTTTAAGCATAGTGGTGACTGCATCATGTTATGGGTATGCTCGTAATCGTTAAGCACTGGGGAGTTTTTCAAGATAAAACCAAGGTAAAGTTGCTAAGCACATGCAAAATCCTAAAGGATAACCTGGTTCAGTTTGCTTTTCTCCAGACGCTGGGAGATGAATTTACCTTTCAGCAGGACACTAACCTAACACACACTGGAGTTGCTTACCAAGAAGACAGTGAATGTTCCTGAGTGGCCGAGTTACAGTCAAGGGGTATGAATACTTTTTGAAGGCACTGTACATTTTGTATAGTGGAGCAAGTCTTCTGAGCCTAAGGCATGCCACTTCTGGATTAGCTATTGGACATTAGTATAGTGTATGCACTCACGTAGAAGGTCATTGACTTCTCATTGTCATGCTCCTGGTGATTTAACATTGGGTTTGTACTTAGATTGGAAAACATGGTCCTTCACCTAAATATGCATGATGTATTGTATGTAGGAAAGGGAGTTGCTCCAGTCAGAAGTGATGACCTCTCAAAGGGGAACCGTAATGTTGGGGTCATCCAAGCACAACATGTGAGACCTATATCTCTACTGACCGGCCTTATGGGTTGAAATAGCGCTGTGACCTCCGACGTATTGGGCTGGGGAATATATGTGGGCTTGGAATTGGAGTCATGCACTCTGAAACCAGCTGATCACATTGTAAGTCATGTAGTCATGTCATGCTTCTGACGCCGGGGCATCGCCGATGATTCACCAGAGCATACTTTGCAAACAATATAAGATCTTGTCCATTGTAGAAGCCTGTATTGCAGCTCTGAATTGCCAAGCCTTTTTAGAGAATCAGGACAGGCTACACTTTCAATTACTTTAAGTGTTTTTTTATTTTTATGTCAGCTAGTCAGTGTGAGAGCCGGGGTACAGACATAGCTGAGAGGTGCTTGCTTGTGGTTTCAAGTAAGGACATCCACCTTGCTTGATATGTGTACCTCATAAATAAATCTTTTTCTTTTTCTTCTTCCTCAAAGGAGCATGTTGAATTGTGATGGCTTTATAAATCACCATTCCCCTTTTTCTTCTCTCCTTCTGAAGACATTTTTCCCCCTCTCTCTCTCTCTCTCTCTCTCTCTCTCTCTCTCCTCTCTCTCTCTCTCTCTCACACATACACAAACACACACAGATAGAGGCCTGCCAAATTAATTCAACACAGCTTTAACTGGATTCGGGAGCGTGCAGGAATAACCGATGCTCTACAGCTAAATCAACATCAGAAGCTAGCAGGTCCTCTGGGGAGCACATCGGCGCTTCAGTGTTTTCAGTCAAAGCAGGTGTTCGCCGGGGCCCCAACGGAGGCCTCTAATGTAACGGTGCCATCTTCATTTCTGCTCTAGTCTGATGTAGCGTGAAAATCCAATCCTCAATTTCAGCACTGACAAGTGAAAGGTTTCAGTTAAAAAATAGAAGGGGGGGTGGAGGGGCCCAGGGAGAAAAACAGTATTAGCTGCAACGCTACATTAATCCTCTGCTAAAAACAGCTAAAGGTAATGCATACTTAGCATCAAAGGCTGGACAGTGCTAACAGGAGGGATGAGAAAGGATAGATGTTGGGAAATGGCTGCCCTAATCAGAAAGGGCTAATTCCATGTGGGATTAGGGGATGTTAGGGCAGTTATGGGTAGCCTCAGATTGAGTGACAGACATCGTGGTTTCTATGCAAACCGAGTGGGCTAGCACATTGAAGCCGCCTTGCCTGCTCACACCGCCACATGCATACATATATTTTCCTCAGACAAGACTCAAAGAGGAGGAGGAGGAACTTCTTGATGCAATTAAAGCCTTTAAGTCCAGAAAAACTCCAGGGCTGGATGTCATACCAGTTGAGGTATACCAAACCTCTTTTGATATACTCAGAGGACCGTTATTAAGCAGGTTTTAACCCCTCCTATGTAAATGGTAGATTATCAGATACTCAACAAGAAGGTCTGATTTCATTATTACTGAAACAGGATACAAGTGGTAAATATAAAGATCCAGTCCATTTAAAAAAATTGGAGGCCTGTGATAGAAAAATGACATATTTACCTGATTTGTTTAATATTAATTAGCAATTAATACTTAATAACGAATAGTAGGACATTTCTGTTCTGTTTAACTGTGTGTTCTGTAAAGAGATGGTTTCCACTCTAGCTTCCTGCAGTTAGTCTGCTAGATGAGTAGAATGGAGAGTGAAGATGTTTTCTTGTTTATGTCTGGAAGTAGCTAGCAAGCTAGCTTGGGTGATTGACTGCTTTGTGAGGCAAGAAAGGTATTATGCATTATGAATCAGAGAGTTTGGATCAACCCTGCTCCTTGGCGGATTTTGAGGTTGAATAATCCTTGTGAGAATCTAGGACAGTGGGTATTAGGTCGCATATAAACGCCGCATTTAAACAATCGCTAAAGGGTGTAGATTTGAGGGTTCTGTGTTGATACAATATGTAGTGAACTTGTTATTGGCGTAAAAAGACGAAGAAACTCATATGCCAAACATCACCACATTGGTAAACTATGTGGTAGAGCAGGGTCACAAGGCATTATATGGTAACGTACAGCCAGCGAAACAAGAGATAACATATTTGGGGGTTTCGAGAACAATGTGACTCAGGAAAACCCCTAGGGGTTTTCATCTCATGAGACACTTTATTCCATTTGATTCTAAAATAAATGTATAGAATTAACGAAAGCGAAAGGGGTCATGAGTAATTAAAGTGGCCTCCTTGTGAACAGAAGATATGTTTGTTTTGACTATAATTTTTTGAATTGTTCACATGGTAACACAACATTAGATGGAAAGACAGAGGTAGAGATTGTAGAGGGCTTTCTGAGTTAAAGGCAACGGAGAAGTAGACTGGTGAAGGTAACAAAGGAAAGTAAGTAAGAATTTCGAATGTGAATTGTTTGGATTGATTAAGAATTGGCTGATGTATTTTCTACATTTGGCGCACTACAGGTTCATCTTAAATTAATAGACGTTTAATAAGTGTAAAGCAGAAAGGGAATATCCAATATCCATCCAGAGGTTGGTATTACATATCTAGAGTAATATTGTTAGGGTAGACTACATGTAAACATATTATTTTTCTAGTAAGGAGGGAATAACCATGGTTTGGTTTCTTTTCCAAACCTTACGATAGGTGACCGTATGTGAATGGTAATATGTTATGAGTTTTTTAATAGCACTCAAATGATGCAATATTTTAGTAATACAAGGTGCAAGGTTAAATTATGAGTAGAGGGAATGAGCCTTGAGATTGTAAAATAGATTAGCCGGGGTTGAAAGCGTGCAGGCAGTGGGACATTTGAAGTAGAGGTATGAGAAACATTCTTTGATCATTTCTGATTATTGTTATTGGTTTTATAGTTTAGGCAACACCAGTGAATTTGAGCAGGAAGTTCATGTATTCTAAATCATTATCTCTGTTTCCATTACGTGGAAAAGTGTCCTTTAATTAAAGTAGATTGAAATAAGTATTGAATATTAAGCTGATAAGATAGCACCAACTTTTTGAAGGTTCTACATCTGTTAAACAACAGGTTTATATTTTGACTAAATTAATGCAACAGGTTAAACTGATAAGATTACCGGAAAGGGGCTCTGGGTTTGTATTTTTTATTTTTTTTGACGTGTCGATTCCACTTAATGGAACACGGTATTATCTGATGTGTCTTGAGTAGGATTCTTGCTTCCAGGACTGATGTAAGTCCACTACAGTATGTATGTTAAGGAAGATGTAGGAGACCCCGTCTCAAATCATTTTTGAATAGATGCCTGGGATCAAATATCACTGATTCCTTATGCTAAAGAAATGTTTTGTTTCTCTTCTAGGAGAATGGGGGTAGTCAATTTCTCTCTCTTTCCTGAGGCTATGGTCTTGAGAGAGCGGTTAGTGAAATGCGGCAGTTTTATAGGTATAAAGGTATCCGGATTTGGTGGTAAAGAGGAGCTACCAAATTAAATAAGGCCTGGCCATTTTTGTTTGTTTTTGACAAACACACACACACACACACACACACACACACACACACACACACACACACACACACACACACACACACACACACACACACCAGCACACACACCAGCACGCACGCACAACTTACTGGTTATGACTATGGGTAAGTGCCGATGTATTTTAAAGGGGCACACACACACACACACACGTTTTTCTTTTCTGAGTTTTTATTGAACACGTGAATTATTTTGATATAAAATGTACTGAATAAACTTACTGTGAACCTGTAAATTGAAATGTATGAGATGTTTGACTGTTTTTACATAACCTAATATAGTAAGAAACACTTATTTGAAGGGTTTGAATGACCTCTAACCTCTTAAGGTCATTTGTAATACTGAAGAGGTTTACAGTTCATAGCCCTATTTGTGATTCAATCCACGGGGGAAAGAGGGCTGCCCTTGAATAAGGGGAGGCTCTCTAAAGTCTGTTTTTACTCTGAAGTTATGGGTACAAAAGTTTTTTATGGAATTATTAAGGGTCGTGAACTGAATTTGATTTGCAGTGTTGTTTTTACAACAAAATGGGGAAATTACTAGTCTTTTGAGATTTTTAGATTTGAAGTTTACACACCTTGAGTGATATATAGGGATGTATCGAGTGATATGAAGGAGTGTATTGTTGCGTTGTTTGTTCTGTTTTGCTTTGATACAAATCTAACCAGATTGGGTCTGCTGGATGATCGGAATAATTTCCTGATCCTTTGACTCTGCGATGAGGTTGACAGTGTGATAAGGGGAGTATAAGCTAATTTGAAACATTGTTTAAACGGAATGTGTTGTTATATTTGAAACATTGTATCAATGGAATGTGTTGTTATTCTTTTTTGACATTTGTTTTAGAAATTTGTATTAAGATTATTGGTCCTAAGTAATAATTTGTCATTCATTTGTAATTTGTCAGTTAATGCTTGTCTGTATTTCCTGAATCAGAGATGCACTGAACTGAATTGTTGTTCAGATCTGTCCTTTCTCGAGGTTATGGTGGAGATGGTATCTAAATGCATGGAAGGGATAATTTGACCAAATGGTGTGAACCTCAAAACCCCCTCTAACCGACTGAAGAAATGGTGTTCACTATGGCCTTGTCCTGCACCACTTCTATCGAGAGTTGTGGTGGGGTTCAGGTGAGACATTGAAATTGGGACATTATCATGGAACATCCACTTTGAATTGTGAAGCTATCTGAAGAAGAAAAATTAAGAAATGCCAGAAGATTGAGTGCCAGGAAAGGGAGGGGGTTGGTCAACTGTGCCCGTAATTGATTTAGACTTGTCTGAAATTATTATTTGGGGTATCAAGTTGATCGAGGAGGTTTACACACTGCTACATTTATAGTAATTTAGGCTAAGAATGCATTAAGATACTGATCTGTGATTATAACCCTGATGAGAGTTAATTGGGTTAATTATTAGGTGAATATATTGTATGTTAATATAAATTTACATTCTGCCAGTGTTGATGTGTGTTAAGTTGAGGGTTTTAATGTTGAGTGATAGAACCAATCACTGAGGAATGGCATTCAACATTTTGGGTTTGATAATTAATTGGGTTTTGAATTATGATTTGGGAACTGAATGATTTGAGTAAGTTTTTAGTATGTTGAAAACTATATGAGTGGAGCAATTAACATGCCTTGGTGAATGGAGAGGTGAACTCTGATCCTGAGAGTGAAACTGATCCGAATCTATTTCATTTATATCCATTGCTAAATTGCAATTTTTTATGATAATGATAATACTCAGGAACTATAGGTTTGTGCTAATGGCACAAAGCCATAGGCGTTGCCTTATTCATAGTGGGATCGTGATGCTTGTCCTGGGACATGTTCATTTTCACTACCTGGATTTGTCCAACAAGATATGCTAATTTTAGTTTCTACAGATGGTTCTATGGGGATGGAAATGGTTATTTCTACCATGATGACCAATGGGGGTATGTTCAGTATCGACATGATGAATTGTTTTGTACTGATGGAAAATGTTCTCTGATTTAGATGGCTGAGAATTTCTTAAACAATATTTTAATGTTTATATCATTCCAATTAAGGATATTTTATGTTAAGTTAAAACTCAGTGAACCAACGGATGATCATTTACAATGGTAATATACTAGTGCAAGGAAGTTTTCTATGCTTAAGTTAAAAGTTGTTTGATGCCTCATTTGGTTTTCTCATCTGTGTAATGTCTTTCTAAACCATGTCATTTTACTTTTAATTGAGAGAATTCTCAAAATGGTGGAATGTGATAGAAAAAATACATATTTACCGGATTTGTTTAATATTAATAGTTAGCAATTAATACTTAACAAATAAAAGGTCATTTCTGTTCTGTTTAATTCTTTGTTTCTGTAAAGAGATGGTTTCCACTCTAGCTTCCTGCAGTTAGTCTGCTAGAGATAGCTTCAGCTGACAATGACTTGGTGATACAAACCTAAAAGCTGACATTCCATAGACAAGATGTGGTGTGTGTGAACCGAGATAGACATATCCTGGAAGAGTTTAGAACCATACCTCATTGTCTCATCTTCCTGGCATCTGGGAAACTAAGCTGGGTTGGAAGTAAAACAACATCCTGTGCAGATAACCAGGACATGAATCAAGGGGACTTACGTAAGGTTGGAACCAGGCTGACTAAGCATTTTTATGTCCTATATAACATCCGTTTTTCCATTATCAGTTAAGCACTCAGCAACACACTTCGAAGTGTGGGGTCAAAGGTTTCATTATTGCAATAATTAATCGATATTAAATAAAGATGATTGTTTGAAGAAATGACCAAGTCTCTCTCAGTACTGAATTTCCATGACAGGTCCCTTACACTTCAGTGTTGTGATGCAAAAATTCTAGCAAAATGTATAGCGCATAGAATTAAAAAAGGTATTGTCGGACATTATTTATTCTAATCAGACAGGTTTTTTACATGAACGATACATTGGAGACAATATAAGGCAAGTACTGGAAACACTATGAAACATCTGGGAAACCAGGCATGCTATTCATAGCTGAATTTGAAAAGGCTTTTGATAAAGTACGACTGGGGTTTATATATAAATGCCTGGAATATTTCAATTGTGGAGAATCTCTTAGAAAATGGGTTAAAATCATGTATCGTAACCCTAGGTTTAAAATAGTAAATAATGGCTAATTCTCAGAAAGTTTTAAACTGTCAAGAGGAGTAAAACAAGGCTGTCCACTATTGGCATATCTATGTATTATGGCCATCGAAATGTGAGCTATTAAAATCAGATCCAACAATAATATCAATGGATTAGTAATGCAGGGTTTAAAAACAAAGGTGTTATTGTACGCTGATGATTCATGTGTTCTTTTAAATCCACACTTTGGATCCCTCCACAGCCTCATTGATGATCTAGATACTTTTTCTGACCTCTCTGGGTTACAACCAAATTAAGCATTAAACCTCTCACTAAAGGCTTCAGTCATACAAAAGTTTTACTCAAATCCAAACTGGTACTCTAGCAAATTAGTAAGAAAGTCTCACCCTATGTTCAAGAATGGCCCTTTTCCCTTTTTTCTATTTAAATTATCTAACTTTCAGTTATTTGAAAAGGAAATCATCTCCCAAATATTGCTATTTTTAAAACAAGCCATAGAAAGTTGGTTGCAGTTTCAATTTAATCCACCAGAAAAGACAAACTATACAACAAATATTGTGGTTAAACTCAAAAATACTAATTGATTTTTTTTTTTTAATTGATTTAAAAAAAAATAAAAGTATAATTTTCAGAAATTATATCATAACATGCAGCTAACAAAAACATATGGAAATGTCTGCTCTATCCAAAATTACAATCAACTAATTGCAGCATTATCGCAAAAATGGAAGAGGAAAGGGGAAAAAGTTAGGAACTTGTCTGTCGGCCCTGCATTAAAAACCATTATTGGTTAAAGAAAATTGTGATAAATTAAAAAGTATACCAGTTTCATTTACAAATTGACAGACGTGCCATATAGATTGCAAAATAGTTGGGAAGAGATTTTTGACGTACCGATTCCATGGCACATGGTTTATGAACTGATACGCAAAACGACGCCAGATTCAAAACTTTGAATTTTTCTATTTAAATTATTATACAAATTTATTGCCACCAATAGAATGTTATTTATATGAGGGATATAACCTTACCAGCTTGGCAGTTTTTTTGGCAAAGAGACAGAATCACAAGATTATTTGTTTTTGTACTGTCCATCTGTATCTTGTTTTTGGTCATGTCCAGGAATGGCAGAATAATTGCAATATGTACCTGGAGCTAACCCTGCAGATACAGTATCACAACTGGGTGATCTGTCATAGTTAATCGATCAGTAATACTTTTAGCAAAAATGTTTATTTTCAATTTAAATTCTGCAGAAACAATGAGAATATAAAGGTTCAGAATGTTTGTGAAACATCACAGCGCAGTTGAAAAATATAAGCAAATAGAAATCTAATATGGATGGGGTTCAGAGATAGATGGGAGGGGTTGAATGGAGCTGAAGGTTGGGACTAATAACAAGATAACTAATGTAAAACATACTGTGTCCGCAAAGTGTATATACAGTCGTGGCCAAAAGTTTTGAGAATGACACAAATATTAATTTTCACAAAGTCTGCTGCCTCAGTTTGTATGATGGCAATTTGCATATACTCCAGAATGTTATGAAGAGTGATCAGATGAATTGCAATTAATTGCAAAGTCCCTCTTTGCCATGCAAATGAACTTAATCCCCCAAAAACATTTCCACTGCATTTAATATTTGTGTCATTCTCAAAACTTTTGGCCACGACTGCAGGTTCAGAACTTTTGTGAAAGAGCACAGTTTACATGATATGGCAAATAGAAATCAAACCAGATGGACATCAGACATAGATTGGAGAGGTTGAGGGTAGAGGAAGGACAGGAGTAAAAACAAACAAATAGAACTATTGTAAAATAGACTGTGTCCATAAAATCTATATAGTATGTATAAACTGAAAGTAGAAGCCTAAGCGTTGTTGTTCATTAGTTTACTCCAATTAGGGGAGGGGTGGCAGGGTTAGAAAGTAATGAAGGAAAATATATATTTAAAAAAATATTTATTTATATGTGTATGTATGTATGTATGTATGTATGTATGTATGTATGTATGTATGTATGTATGTATGTATGTATGTACAGTGGGGCAAAAAAGTATTTAGTCAGCCACCAATTGTGCAAGTTCTCCCACTTAAAAAGATGAGAGAGGCCTGTAATTTTCATCATAGGTACACTTCAACTTTGACAGACAAAATGAGAAAAAAAAAATTCCAGAAAATCACATTGTAGGATTTTTAATTAATTAATTTGCAAATTATGGTGGAAAATAAGTATTTGGTCACCTACAAACAAGCAAGATTTCTGGCTCTCACAGACCTGTAACTTCTTCTTTAAGAGGCTCCTCTGTCCTCCACTCGTTACCTGTATTAATGGCACCTGTTTGAACTTGTTATCAGTATAAAAGACACCCGTCCACAACCTCAAACAGTCACACTCCAAGCTCCACTATGGCCAAGACCAAAGAGCTGTCAAAGGACACCAGAAACAAAATTGTAGACCTGCACCAGGCTGGGAAGACTGAATCTGCAATAGGTAAGCAGCTTGGTTTGAAGAAATCAACTGTGGGAGCAATTATTAGGAAATGGAAGACATACAAGACCACTGATAATCTCCCTCGATCTGGGGCTCCACGCAAGATCTCACCCCGTGGGGTCAAAATGATCACAAGAACGGTGAGCAAAAATCCCAGAACCACACGGGGGACCTAGTGAATGACCTGCAGAGAGCTGGGACCAAAGTAACAAAGCCTACCATCAGTAACACACTACGCCGCCAGGGACTCAAATCCTGCAGTGCCAGACGTGTCCCCCTGCTTAAGCCAGTACATGTCCAGGCCCGTCTGAAGTTTACTAGAGAGCATTTGGATGATCCAGAAGAAGATTGGGAGAATGTCATATGGTCAGATGAAACCAAAATATAACTTTTTGGTAAAAACTCAACTCGTCGTGTTTGGAGGACAAAGAATGCTGAGTTGCATCCAAAGAACACCATACCTACTGTGAAGCATGGGGGTGGAAACATCATGCTTTGGGGCTGTTTTTCTGCAAAGGGACCATGACGACTGATCCGTGTAAAGGACAGAATGAATGGGGCCATGTATCGTGAGATTTTGAGTGAAAACCTCCTTCCATCAGCAAGGGCATTGAAGATGAAACGTGGCTGGGTCTTTCAGCATGACAATGATCCCAAACACACCGCCAGGGCAACGAAGGAGTGGCTTCGTAAGAAGCATTTCAAGGTCCTGGAGTGGCCTAGCCAGTCTCCAGATCTCAACCCCATAGAAAATCTTTGGAGGGAGTTGAAAGTCCGTGTTGCCCAGCAACAGCCCCAAAACATCACTGCTCTAGAGGAGATCTGCATGGAGGAATGGGCCAAAATACCAGCAACAGTGTGTGAAAACCTTGTGAAGACTTACAGAAAACGTTTGACCTCTGTCATTGCCAACAAAGGGTATATAACAAAGTATTTAGATAAACTTTTGTTATTGACCAAATACTTATTTTCCACCATAATTTGCAAATAAATTCATAAAAAATCCTACAATGTGATTTTCTGGATTTTTTTTCTCATTTTGTCTGTCATAGTTGAAGTGTACATATGATGAAAATTACAGGCCTCTCTCATCTTTTTAAGTGGGAGAACTTGCACAATTGGTGGCTGACTAAATACTTTTTTGCCCCACTGTATGTATACCAACAGTGAAGAGGCGACCCCGGAATGCTGGCCTTCTAGGCAGAGTTGCAAAGAAAAAGCAATATCTTTGTCCATTGTCTGTGTTCTTTGGCCCATCTTAATCTTTTCTTTTTATTGGCCAGTCTGAGATATGGCTTTTTCTTTGCAACTCTGTGTACTAGAAAGCCATCATCCCGTGGTTGCCTCTTCACTGTTGACGTTGAGACTGGTGTTTTGCGGGTACTGTTTAACGAAGCTGCCAGTTGAGGACTTGTGAGGTATCTGTTTCTCAAACTAGACATTCTAATGTACTTGTCCTCTTGCTCAGTCGTGTACCGGGGCCTCCCGCTCCTCTATTTCTATTCTGGTTAGAGCCAGTTTGCCCTGTTCTGTGAAGGGAGTAGTACACAGCGTTGTACGAGATCTTCCACTCCTTGACATTGATCGCTTGGAATAGCCTTCATTTCTCAGAACAAGACTAGACTGACGAGTTTCAGAAGAAAGTTATTTGTTTCAGGCCGTTTTGAGCGTGTAATCGAACCCACAAATGCTGATGCTCCAGATACTCAACTAGTCTAAAGAAGGACAGTTTTATTGCTTCTTTAATCAGGACAACAGTTTTCAGCTGTGCTAACATAAGTGCCAAAGGGTTTTCTAATGATCAATTAGCCTTTTAAAATGATAAACTTGGATTAGCTAACACAGCGTGCCATTGGAACACAGGAGTGATGGTTGCTGATAGTGGGCCTCTGTACGCCTATGTAGAGATTCCATAAAACATCTGCCGTTTCCAGTTACAATAGTCATTTACAACATTAACAATGTCTACACTGTATTTCTGATCAATTTAATGTTATTGTAATGGACAAAAAAGTAGCTTTTCTTTAAAAAACAAGGACATTTCTAAGTGACCACAAACTTTTGAACGGTAGTGTATGTATATATATATATATATATATATATACACACAAATACATACACAGTACCAGTCAAAAGTCTGGACAGACCTACTCATTCAAGGCTTTTTCTTCATTTGTACTATTTTCTACATTGTATAATAATAGTGAAGACATCAAAACTATAAAATAACACATATGGAATCATGTAGTAACCAAAAACCATTTCAATTGGGTCGAGGTCGGGTGATTGTGGAGGCCAGGTCATCTGATGCAGCACTCCATCACTCTCCTTATTGGTCAAATAGCACTTACACAGCCTGGAGGTGTGTTTTGGGTCATTGTCCTGTTGAAAAACAAATGATAGTCCCACTAAGCGCAAACCAGATGGAATGGGGTATCACTACAGAATGCTGTGGTAGCCATGCTGGTTAAGTGTGCCTTGAATTCTAAATAAATCACTGACAGCGTCACCAGCAAAGCTCCCCCACACCTCCTCCTCCATGCTTCACGGTGGGAACCACACATGCAGAGATCATACATTCACCTACTCTGCGTCTCACAAAGACACTGCGGTTGGAACCAAAAATCTCACATTTGGACACATCAGACCGAAGGACAGATTTCCACCGGTCTAATGTCCAATGCTCATGTTTCTTGGCCCAAGCAAGTCTCTTCTTCTTATTGGTGTCCTTTAGTGGTTTACTTGCAACAATTCGACCATGAAGGCCTGATTCACGCAGTCTCCTCTGAACAGTTCATGTTGAGATGTGTCTGTTTCTTGAACTCTGTGAACCATTTATTTGGGCTGCAATTTCTGAGGCTGGTAACTCCTCTGCAGCAGAGGTAAATCTGGGTTATCCTTTCCTGTGGCGGTCCTCATGAGAGCCAGTTTCATCATAGCGCTTGATGGTTTTTGCGACTGCACTTGAAGAAACTTTCAAACATTTCTGGAAATGTTCCGCATTGACTGACCTTCATGTCTGAAAGTAATGATGGACTGTAGTTTCTCTTTGCTTATTTGAGCTGTTCCTGCCACAATATGGACTTGGTCTTTTACCAAATATGGTTTTCTTCTGTATACCACCCCTACCTTGTCACAACACAACTGATTGGCTCAAATGCATTAAGAAGGAAAGAAATTCCACAAATGAACTTTTAACAAGGCACACCTGTTCATTGACAGAATGCCAAGAGAGTGCAAAGCTGTCATGAAGGCAAAGGCTGGCTACTATGAAGAATCTCAAATCTCAAATATATATTGATTTGTTTAACACTTTTGTTGGTTACTACATGATTCCATATGTGTTTTTTCATAGTTTTGATGTCTTCACTATTATTCTACAATATAGAATAGTATAATAAAGAAAAACCTTTGAACGGGTAGGTGTCCAAAATTTTGAATGGTACTGTATATATTTGCATAAAAATATATGGGGGATTGGAAATGATGCAGACAATTACATTGATGGAAGCTACAACCTATCTGCAATATTAAAGCTGATCTAACCCCTTAAAAAAAAGAATCAAAGATGCTGTACACAGAGCCACACACAGGCAGCAGGGTCTGCAAAATCAATTACCATGTTCAAGCGCCAGGCTCGGCTACTTTCAAAACAATGCAAATGCGACGACCAGTGTTCATGTGGAGAGTCGTGCCTCCACAGAGGCACCTGTTTGACATGCATTGTTTTTTCATTACAGTCAAACAATGCAAGGTATGCAAAACTGAACAATGTTCCCCAACATATCCCTCAAAATATACATTCTTGGCGGGCACGGTGTTAGAAATTTGGTTAGTCTCGTTTGTATACCTTCGATTTTGATCTGAGCGTTGTCCACATCCATTTTCACTAAATCAACTCTGTTTTACAAAAATATATGAAAAGATTAGGCTAACAGGTTACACAAAAGGGTTGCGCAACACCAACAAAAAGTAATCTTGAAACTTTAGAGTGCAACATTTCCTTTTCCTTCTTTCAAAAGGAAGAAACACTCAACTTGGATTTGTCAACTTGTCTTTCAAAACTTGCTCTGTGAGGCCAATTAAAAAAAACACAGCCCTGGATATCAGGGGATTAGTTTACACTCTTTTTCCCTCTTTAAATCTCTCTTTCTCTCTCTATGGTGTCTCTCTCTATCTCTTCCTTTCTCCTTCACTCTCGCTCGTTCTTTCTTTCTTAGTAGAAGGCTTTCTATCTGTAGACAAGATCCACTGGACCACTACATCCCATTTGAAGAGTCAGAATGCCCCCTGACCCCAGCTGTCCCTCATCAGAGGACTCCAGATGAATATGTGGGGCTGGAGGCTTCTGGGGGGGGGGGGGGGGGGTCTAAAACTTCATGTTGCACTCTTCACCTTATTAAGGGAACAGGAAATGTCTCCAGGGCGACTAGAACATTGGCTAATCTCGGGCTTGTCTTGAAAGATGGTTATGGTGGAAATTACACGCGGTGGGAATTGTGAGGCAAAGTGGAGGATGATGGATATTTTGGTTCTGTTTCTCTATGTTATATTGAGTCTAACTACCAGTATGTAGTACAGAAGAACTGGTTCATCGGTTCATTAGGTGACATTAAAGAACTGAGAACATAAACTTTTGCCCACCTAATGTCAATTCTGTGTTCGTATGTGCATATAGGAGCAATAAGCCTTTGCACGGTGGATGAATGAGCCTGTATGAAATAGCCTCGTACACAGCCCACTGTAAAAACAGCACTTCCTAAGTAAAATCGTCAATAACAAGCAACGTGTCCTGCTTCGTCCTTCGTCAAGGTGTAATTCATTTCCAAAACGCCAATCATTTTTGCATTCAATTCCGAAGCAGTAACAACCGACGTTGGTGTCTATGGGAGACTGGAGATTCACAGCTAAAAGAGATGAGATCAATGCCAATGCTAGCTAACGTTAGCTTTGATGAAAGTTACAATGTTAACGGCTATCAATGGGAGAATGGGACATTGTGGAGCCATGGCATGACGCCTTGGAGTGTAATTATATGTTTGAAAAGTCAAAATGTCATAATGGTCAATCATATCATCAAGTTAGTCACGTTGTGTAGAAACCGTCGATAGCAGAACATTTTGATAACAACACTGAGCTCAACCTCAACATGAATATTTCCTTTCTAGGCCACTGAAGCAGTCCACATAAACTAGACCCGCTGCAACAACCCTCCCCCCAAAGAAACAGTTGGCATCACAACTTTATAAAAAACCACCTGCTTCAACACAGGGTGTTTTCCTTTACTACTCCCCATCCACTCTGTACCCTCTGTTCAAAAAACAGAGTGGACTTAAAAGATACAAATCTAATCCACCATATTCACTGACTAAAATGAAAAAAATTATCCACCATGTTCACAGCATAAAATAATTTTTCTTCAAATAAAAATAACAACAGGCCCTTTAAATGTGGCCGTCTAAGTCACAGTTTACCGGCGTTAAATAAAGACTGGTAAGTCAGAATGACAAAGGGAGGAGAAAGCAGATTAATGGGGACAAAATTGATTTCTTAAGCTTCTCTCCTTTCACAGGAGCAGCAGTCGAACAGGATTTATGCAGGCCCCTGAGACACACATCTGCTAAGAGCCTGCCCTCTTCAGGAGAGGAGCGAGCCCTCCAACCGGGCAACGCTGAGCGCCTTCCCGAGCCAATGCCATCCACCAACTAGACCAGTGTGTGTGTGTAGGTAAGACATGGTGTGTGTTCATGTGCACACATGAGAGAGAGAGAGAGAGACAAAGAAGGAACATGTGCATATGAGTAGGAATACGTGTGTGTGTCTAGTGTGTGTGTCCATGTGCACGTGCGTGCGCCTCTGTACTTGTGTGTGTGTGTGAGCTAGGTACCAGCTGTCCGGTGCTGCCCTCAGGAAGCATGTCTAAATGGGATGAGTTGCTCCTCGTGGGTTTCCAGCCCGCTACACCGTGGCCCTGTTCCAAGGAAGGGGAAGGCACAGTCAAGGAGAACCACAGCCTTCTGCCTGCCTGGCTTCAGCCTGAAAGACCTCAGACACAGCCAACCAGAGCACCAGCACCCAACAATAATATCTCCCTCCAAAACAACTGTGAAAAAAGACTATTGATACAGTTAAGTCCAACAAAGCTAGTTGATATGAAATATGTCATACTCCTTCAGAGCAGATAAGAACAAGGCTATGCAGCTCTCTATCACAGAAGGAGAAACAAAGCAGGTTTACATCAAATATATTAATCAATGTTCTTCGAAGCACACATAAACAAAGCTTTTTGTTGTTGTTGTAGATATCCAACTGCTCATTTACGGTAGCTACGTATAGTTAGTACTTTCCTTCAAGGCTCAGAGTCTACCTTTGGATTGAACACAAGAGGATGGAACATTTTGAGCAGTTAGATATGTATCTAACAGTTAGATATGTCAGCATGAAGCTGTTCTAATGTATTTCTATCTGAACGTTCTGAAACAACAATGGTGTAAGAGAAAGCTTCAGCTGTGGCATATGAGCAACCCCAGGTTGCCCTTCCCTCTCTCTAGTTCAACAATTGGCTTACGAATATCGCCCCATGATAGCTCCTATTAGAAAGTTTTAAAAAGCTACCAGTGACACAAATAACAGTGAACGCAGGGTTTTTTATGCATAGAAAAGTCTTGGGTGGGCTGCCTAAGTGTTTTTTCGGGTGGCCTATGCCCAAACAATAAAAAAATATATAGAAAAATATAATAATAATAATTTTCAAGGTGAAAAAACTTTTCAATGTAAACTTAAACGATTAAAATCTGATATGAAGTATGCAGAAAAAGAATGGACCTTTATATTTTTAAATAAGATAATATTTGAGAACTAGCAATCACCAAAATAGGCACAATCAGGGAGAATCTCTCTTATTTTGGGGGGTATGCATTCAGGAGTATTTTTGTCATGGCACGGGGCCCATTTATTTTGTTAGACTGTTTGAGTCACTCAGATACAGCAGCATAAGCCATAGCAAAATATGTAGAACTGCAGGAAATTTGTTTTAAAACTGCAAATGCCCCCACCACGCCCACCACCTAAGCCCCATTTTGATCCAGTAAAAACACTGGAATAGTAATATTTAGCCGATGCAGCATGGTAGCAGAAGCTGGCCTGGGAAGCTGAGTCATGGAGAGATGGGGAGAATTGAGAGAGGTCAGAAGAAGAATGAGGGAGGGAGGAGAGGGACGGAGATGGTGGAATTATGGTGTTGCCCGACCTTGTATTACATCCTATCCCACCTGTTCTCTCTCTCTCTCACACACACGCACACGCCTTCCTGCCGACCCCTCACGCACAACCCCTAAAGCCTTCCTTCGATAATGAGCCAATGGGAGAAAAGAAAGGAGGGAGAGAGCGAGGGAAAAGAGGAGACACACACAGGAGGCTGTTTACTTGCATGTTAATTTCATTAGCCCCCCGGCAACCACTTCAATATTTAACATTCTCCATTTAGCTCGCTCCTTTTTTTTCTTCCCTCCATCCACCCAAGTTTGCCACACAAAGTCCCACAATTAAACAGCGTGGCCAGCCGTCCTCTATCAGCACTCCAGTCTTACCACTTAATATAGTTGCTGCTCGGTTCCCAGTCTACGGAAGACAGGCTTGCAACCCTTTTAAAACGACCATCAATTGGGCAATGAGACTTTGGGCCCTGTGGTGGTTGAGTAACACAACCGTGTAGTGTTACACAACCGTGTAGTGTTACCACTTAATCCATTGATTGTGTCAACGGCAAACATGAACAATTAATTGGTCCGTTGATGACTGAACAATGAATAGCTGGTTAGCCTGTGGTATAGGTCAATTGGTGTATTCATAATTATCCATTACATGGCTCCGTTGACTTGGTTTCTTTGAGACCAGAGATATGGGTTTGTTTACTGCATGGACTAAATGCACGGAATGTGTTAAAGTAACTGTACAGTGAAAATCGCATTTTTAAAAGCCCAAATAACATTGTTGACTAGTCCTATACTTATCGTTGTGGCCAAAGCATACACTGAGTGTACAAAACATTAGGAAAAACTGCTCATTCCATGACATAGACTGAACAGGTGATTGGTTAAAAACAGGTCATTGATGAAAGAGGACAAAGGAGGCTGACACGTATAGTGCAGAGCAAGAGACAGGCTACAGTCAACTGACAGTCCAGTACAACATTGGTGCCCAAAGACCCATAAAAGAATGGACAACTCGTCGTACCTTGACACAAATAGGATACGGCAATTAACGACCTTACAGAGTTCCCCTTCTTCCAGCAAGAAAACAGAAACTGCGGTTCCAGTGGGCTAAGGAATGAAAATATTGTACACTGGAGAATTGGAAAAGCATTGCCTGGTCTGATGAATCCTGGTTTCTGCAGTTTCACGGTGATGGGAGGACTAGGGTGTAGAGGAAACCAGGAGTGCATGCATCCATCGTGCCGCCTGTCAACATTGCAGGCTGATGGCGTTGAGTGTGTTTTCATGGCACACACTGGGCCCCTTGATAAAGGGGAGCAACATTTGAATGCCACAGGATATCTGAACAGCATTGCCAATCAGGTGCATCCCTTCATGGCAGCAGTGTATCCATCTGCTAGGATTGTCCAGGAATGGTTCCACGAACATGACAGTGAATTCAGCTTACTCCAGTGGCCTGCCCAGTCACCAGATCTCAATCCAATTGAGTAGCTGTCGGGTGAGCTGGAAGGAACTATTCGGAGTAGATATCCATTACCAGCCAACTTGACAACTCTAGGATGCATTGGAGTCAACATGAGCCAGCATTCCTGTGAACACCTTGTAGAGTCCATGCCCTGATGAATTGAGGCTGTTCTGAGGGCAAAAGGGGGTGCAACTCAATATTAGGAAGGTTTTCCTAATGTTTTGTAAAGTCAGTGTATATTAGAGAAAAACCCTTCAGTAAATCTCCATCTCAAACATATTTTTTAAACAAACTATACTGAACAAAAATATAAACGCAACATGCAGCAATTTCAACAATTTGACTTTAATAAATTGAAATAAAATAAATAGGCCATAATCTATTGATTTCACATGGCTGGGCAGGTGCCCCTGCCCAACTGGGGAGCCAGGCCCAGCCAATCAGAATGAGTTTTTCCCCACAAACAAGTTTTATTACAGACAGAAAAACACCTCAGTTTCATCAGCTGTCTAGGGTGGTTGGTCTCAGACAATCCCACAAGTGAAGAAGCCAGATGTGGAGGTCCTGGACTTGCGTGGTTACACGTGGTCTGCGGTTGTGAGACCAGTTGGACGTACTGCCAAATTCTCTAAAACAACACTGGAGGCGGCTTATGGTAGAGAAATGAACATTAAATTATCTGGCAACTCTGGTGGACATTCCTGCAGTCAGCATGTTAATTGCACGCTCCCTTAAAACTTGAGACATCTATGGCATTTTGTTGTGTGACAAAACTGCACATTTTAGAGTGACTTTTTATTGTCCCCAGCACAAAGTGCACCTGTGTAATAATCATGCTGTTTAATCAGCTTCTTAATATGCCACACCTGTCAGGTGGATGGATTATCTTGGCAAAGCAGAAATGCTCACTAACAAGGATGTAAACAAATATGTGCACAACATTTGAGAGACATACGCTTTTTGTGCATATGGAACATTCTAGTGAGGGAAATATGAGTCTCCAGCTTCAGTGATTTTTGCAGTTCGTTCCAGTCATTGGCAGAAGAGAAAGGCGACCAAAGTAGGAATTGGTTTTGGGGGTGACCAGTGAGATATACCTACTGGAGCGCGTGCTACGAGTGGGTGCTGCTATGGTGACCAGTGAGCTGAGATAAGGCGGGGCTTTACCTAGCAGAGACTTGTAGATAACCTGTAGCCAGTGGGTTTGGCGACGAGTAGTCGCAGTGGTGGGTAGTGTATGGGGCTTTGGTGAAAAAACGGATGGCACTGTGATAGACTGCATCCCATTTGTTGAGTAGAGTGTTGGAGGCTATTTTATAGATGACATCGCCGAAGTCGAGGATCGGTAGGACAGTCAGTTTTACGAGGGTATGTTTGGCAGCATGAGTGAAGGATGCTTTGTTGCAATATAGGAAGCCGATTCTAGATTTCAATTTGGATTGGGGATTCTTAATGTGAGTCTGGAAGGAGAGTTTACAGTCTAACCAGACACCTAGGTATTTGTAGTTGTCCACGTATTCTAAGTCAGAACCGTCCAGAGTAGTGATGTTGGACGGGCGGGCAGGTGCAGGCAGCGATCGGTTGAAGAGCATGCATTTAGTTTTACTTGTATTTAAGAGCAATTGGAGGCCACGGAAGGAGAGTTGTATGGCATTGAAGCTCGTCTGGAGGTTAGTTAACACAGTGTCCAAAGAGGGGCCAGAAGTATACAGAATGGTGTCGTCTGCGTAGAGGTGGATCAGAGAATCACCAGCAGCAAGAGCGACATCACTTATGTATACAGAGAAGAGAGTCGGCCCGAGAATTGAACCCTGTGGCACCCCCATAGAGATTGCCAGAGGTCCGGACAACAGGCCCTCCGATTTGACACACTGAACTCTATCAGAGAAGTAGTTGGTAAACCAGGTGAGGCAATCATTTGAGAAACCAAGGCTGTCGAGTCTGCCAATAAGAATGTGGTGCTTGACAGAGTTGAAAGCCTTGGCCAGGTCGATGAATACGGCTGCACAGTAATGTCTCTTATCGATGGCGGTTATGATGTCGTTTAGGACCTTGAGCGTGGCTGAGGTGCACCCATGACCAGCTCTGAAACCAGATTGCATAGCGGAGAAGGTACGGTGGGAATCGAAATGGTCGGTATTCTGTTTGTTAACTTGGCTTTCGAAGACCTTAGAAAGACAGGGTAGGATAGATATAGGTCTGTAGCAGTTTGGGTCTAGAGTGTCACCCCCTTTGAAGAGGGGGATGACCGCGGCAGCTTTCCAATCTTTGGGAATCTCAGACGAATTTCGGCAGATAATTTTAGAAAGAGAGGGTCCAGATTGTCTAGCCCGGCTGATTTGTAGGGGTCCAGATTTTGCAGCTCTTTCAGAACATCATCTGATTGGATTTGGGTGAAGGAGACATGGTGGGGGCTTTGGCGGGTTGCTGTGGAGGGTGCCGGGCAGTTGACCGGGGTAGGGGTAGAGAAATGCCGTAGAGAAATGCTTATTGAAATGCTCAATTATAGTGGATTTATCGGTGGTAACAGTGTTTCTTAGCCTCAGAGCAGTGGGCAACTGGGAGGAGGTGCTCTTATTCTCCATGGACTTTACAGTGTCCCAGAACTTTTTTGAGTTTGTACTACAGGATGCAAATTTCTGTTTGAAAAAGCTAGCCTTAGCTTTCCTAACTGCCTGTGTATATTTGTTCCTAACTTCCCTGAAAAATTGCATTTCACGGGGGCTATTCGATGCTAATGCAGAACGCCACAGGATGTTTTTGTGCTGGTCAAGGGCAGACAGGTCTGGAGTGAACCAAGGACTATATCTATTCTTAGTTCTACATTTTTTGAATGGGGCATGCTTATTTAAGATGGTGAGGAAGGCATTTTTAAAGAATAACCAGGCATCCTCTACTGACGGGATGAGGTCAATGTCATTCCAGGATACCCTTGCCAGGTTGATTAGAAAGGCCTGCTCGCAGAAGTGTTTTAGGGAGCGTTTGACAGTGATGAGGGGTGGTTGTTTGGTTGCAGACCCATTACGGATGCAGGCAATGAGGCAGTGATCGCTGAGATCTTGATTGAAGACAGCAGATGTGTATTTGGAGGGCGAGTTAGTTAGGATGATATCTATGAGGGTGCCCGTGTTTACGGATTTGGGGTTGTACCTGGTAGGTTCATTGATAATTTGTGTGAGATTGAGAGCATCAAGCTTAGATTGTAGGGTGGCCGGGGTGTTAAGCATGTCCCAGTTTAGGTCACCTAGTAGCACGAGCTCAGAAGATAGATGGGGGGCAATCAATTCCCATATGGTGTCGAGGGCACAGCTGGGGGCAGAGGGTGGTCTATAGCAAGCGGCAACAGTGAGAGACGTGTTTCTGGAAAGGTGAATTTTTAGAAGTAGAAGCTCGAATTGTTTGGGTACAGACCTGGATAGTAAGACAGAACTCCGCAGGCTATCTTTGCAGTAGATTGCAACACCGCCCCCTTTGGCAGTTCTATCTTTGCGGAAAATGTTATAGTTAGGGATGGAGAGTTCAGGGTTTTTGTTGGTTTTCCTAAGCCAGGATTCAGACACGGCTAAGACATCCGGGTTGGCAGAGTGTGCTAAAGCAGTGAGTAAAACAAGCTTAGGGAGTAGGCTTCTAATGTTAACATGCATGAAACCAAGGCTTTTACGGTTACAGAAGTCAACAAATAAGAGCACCTGGGGAGTGGGAGTGGAGCTAGGCACTGCAGGACCTGGATTAACCTCTACATCACCAGAGGAACAGAGGAGAAGTAGGATAAGGGTACGGCTAAAGGCTATACGAACTGGCCGTCTAGCACGTTCGGAACAGAGCGTAAAAGGGTCAGGTTTCTGGGAACGATAGCATAGATTCAAGGCATAGTGTACAGACAAAGGTAAGGTAGGATGTGAGTACATTGGAGGTAAACCTAGGCATTGAGTAATGATGAGAGAGATATAGTCTCTAGAGACGTTTAAACCAGGTGATCGCATATGTAGGAGGTGGAACAACATGGTTGGTTAAGATATTGAGCAGGGTTAGAGGCTCTACAGTGAAATAAGACAGTAATCACTAACCAGGACAGTAATGGACGAGGCATATTGATATTAGAGAGAGGCATGCGTAGCCAAGTGACCATATGGGTCCAGTGAGTGGTTGGGCTGACTGGGGACACGGCGATTCAGAGAGTTAGCAGGCCGGTGCTAACAAGCTAGCAGTTAGTAGGCCGGGGTTAACAAGCTAGCAGTTAGCAGACCGGGGCTAACAAGCTAGCAGTTAGCAGACCGGGTCAATCAAGCTAGCAGTTAATAGACCGGGGCTAGCAAGTAGGCAGAAGGGCTTTTGGGGGACGTCGCGATGGAGGTAAGTCTGTTTTTGCCTCTTTTCGTGCGGTGACGTCGATAGACCAGTCGTGGATTAGTAGGGTTCCAAGTAGCTCTAGGTAGCTAGCAGGCCGCGGTTAGCAGAATGGGCCTTCAGCGGACACCGCGCCTGAGGGGCCTGTTGGAATCCTCAGGCAGATTATGTCGGTATTCCAGTCGTAGAGGATCGGCGGGGTTCCGTGCCAGGTACCGGCAGTAGAAGGGGTCCGGATATTGTAGCCCAGGAGTGGGCTTCGATGGTAGCCCAGGAGCCCTAGCCGGACTAGCTTCAAGCTAATTGGTGCTTGCTCCGGGATGGAAACGCTAGCCAGGAGTAGTTACCCGGGATTGTGGTTAGATAGTTGCGAAGATCCAGATGAAAATGTTCAAAGTTTGCGGTATGAATCTGGGGATATGGAGAAAAAAATAGGTCCGTTATGCTCTGGTTTGAGTCACGTTGTTCGAACTGGTGAGAGTTTTCCGAGCTAAAGGTTAGTTGATGACCGCTAGCAGTGGTTTCCTGACTGATAGCTGGTAGGTAGTTAGCTGGCTAGCTTCAGTTGAAGGATTCCAGATCCGAAGTAAATAGAAATACTTTAGAAGAAGAAAAAACAGATCCACGAAACATTGGGTGAGGCGGGTTGCAGGAGAGTATTTAGAAGTTGAGGTTTAGGAAAATATTTCAAAAAGATATGCGAAGAAAAATATATAAAAATATATATACATAAGGGACACGACAGGACAAAGACAAAGACGTCTGACTGCTACGCCATCTTGGATTATGAAACATGGGACCAACACTTTACATATTGCGTTTATATTTTTTTCAGTATATTTTTAAAAAATGCTTGAAATTTGCTTTGATAGTGACATCGTCCTCAAGACAGGTCCGTATGTGATTGGTCCAGCAGCTTTTTCCTTTTTTCCAAAATTCTCAGGTGGGAAGACGGATCCTTCTCGAGACTAGGGGAGACACTGCCTCAGGAGTGCACACACACTGCACACAAGCATGCCAAGCAATATACAGCTGGTGTTGGTGCAAAAAGGACAATGCCTATGCAACAACTATCTCAAAAGTAACTTCTTTTTTAAACTTTTTTTTAAATTTTGGTTTGTAAGAGTTGGCCTGCTGGCATGCTAACGTTAGCTACCGTGGCTAAGTTAGCTAGCTGACTAGCCAACAATAAAGCAAGTCAAAGAAGATCCTCCACACAACAACCATCTTGCCACTGCCTTCTATTTTCAATGTGTCAAGAGGAAACCTAGTTAGCGGTTGTTGACCGATAAGTAGCAACAGTAGCTAAATAGCTAGCTTCATGACTAGCTAGCTAGTTAGGTAGCTAAAAACAAACATATCAGGAATATAGTGAAAAAGCAAAAGGACAGAAACTACACATACTGCTGTTATAGTAAAATGCCCTAATAGTTCCATTGTGCGTTTCCAAATCCATCCATATTATTTGACTTGGTGCAGCCGGGCTCCGGCAGTCTGCCCCAGTTCCCCCAGTGTCTCATTGGCTGAGCCGTCAAAACAGTTTTTTGACCAGTATACACCCAAACAACTGTGTTGTTTCCTAACAGGCACAGAGAAAAGCTGCTTTTTAACATCCTTAAATATAATATTTTGGAAGGACATTTAATTCATATTTGAATTAATTAGTGTTAGGTATTATTTCATTAAAACAATCAGTAACGCTAGGCAGATACCTTAACTTGCTAAGCTCTTAGCATGTGCTAAATGACCACATTATTATTAGTAACAGTACTAGTGTCCCATGGTAATGGTACTAACCAATTAGGCACTGTATTCGTCACTGTATTAAAACTAGCCAGTTAAGTCAATGCAAAATGCCTAGAGAGCACCATCCTGAAGAAGGAGACTGAAGCATTCTAGCAGCACAGTGACAGCGATACTGGGGTTGAGACAGAGGTATAATCACGATCTCACTACCCACGCCTCCCAGTGAGCCTGCCTCCTGAGCCGTGTCCCAAGATATTCATACACTGACATCCTACTGTATATACAGTGCCGTGAAATCAAGCTCCGGCTCAAAAATCAGCTTTGCATAATGCCTACATTTCCTGTTGGCAGAGCGATAGCATGACTGCCTCCAATGCTCCTCCCGCAATGGAACAGAACCATATGACCACTGTGACAAATTCCCTCGTCTCCCCCCTGGACCCCTACCCCCTCAGAGGCTTCCATTGTGGAGGTTCAGCCAGGTATCCCAATTTGTAAATGATTCCTTTAAGCTAGTATGATTGTAGTAGGAGCGCCACATCCTAGGCTTCTGATTTATTAAACAATTTGCATGTAAAAAGTTCAGAGAACCGACATTGCCGGGGCCTAGACGAAGCGAAGAACCACAAAAATATTGCAACAATAGTACCTGAGACCTTTTCATTTACCATTCAAAACAAATCGGACTGCGGCAGGCAGAAAATAAATTCAGACTTGTAAGTAAATACATGTAATTGAAGCAGTGGACTGTTGAAAATGCATCAAGAGCAGGCCTCTTTCTATTATGTGGATATTTATATTCCCTCCCAAACAAAAAGGCCAAGGGAGAAGAAGGCGGGAGAGGGGGTCTGTTTGTTTGCAGCTCTCTACTGTGTGTGTGTGTGTGTGTGTGTGTGTGTGTGTGTGTGTGTGTGTGTGTGTGTGTGTGTGTGTGTGTGTGTGTGTGTGTGTGTGTGTGTGTGTGTGCCCATGCATGCCTTTGGGTGTAATTGCTGCCTGTTATCATTATGCGAGCGAGGGGCCACGGAGGAAGGCACAGAGCACGATGAAGGGCAAACCTGGGGATATTGTGCATGACATTGGGTGTCTGTGGGTAAGTAATGATCACAGCGGTGTGTGACACCCCAGCCTTGGCGGAAGTGACGGTGGTCACGGTTGTTCACTGCGCTACGTCGCCTGTCCTCCTCCGCAACCTCTTCATTAAAGAAGGAGTATTTTCCCTCCACCCGTACAGGCTACAGGCGTCTTTAGCGATGCTACGGGCGCTAATAATTCAGTGAGCCCACCATATTTAAACTCCTAATTTATGGAATGAACACACAACGCCTGGTTGTTTCACACTTCATGAAATAATCATTTGTTTCAATGCTGAGGAAGGCAAAACAGAGAGATTTGTTCTTTTTTTTACTGAGGTCACCCATTTATGCTTGTGTGTTTGGTCAGGTTCAAACCGAGGCCACATCACTTCTAGTAAGAAGCGTAATAACCTTTAATTTGGGAAATAATCCCAAAAAATTGGATCCAGGAGCGGCAGATAATGAACAATTGTCTATTGACACCATGAGACAATATACTCTGAGCGTGCCACAAACACGGCCAGATGTGTGGGCACATTGGAGAGAGGATTTAAGGGGGGAGGGTCAGGGGGAGGAGAGAGAGAAACTATATGCTCCAAATCCTCCCTCTTGAGAAAGACGACACACTGGACCATGGAGGAAACAGACAGAAGGAGGGTTGTGGTTTTGTTTGCGGCATCTCCGCAGCCAGTGAGCGTTTTTCCCCCTGTGTGCAGTGTTACTTTGTAAACACGGCAGGCACCGCAGGTAACGTGTCCATAAATGTCACTCAAGAGGTGGCGTAATTTCATTTTGTTTTGGGAATAAATAAAGCCCTCATCCCTCAAACTGATTACGTGCCCTCAGAATCTTTTTCGGCTTGACTCCCGCTTTGATGAAACGGCGCAGGGCTTAATGACACCGTTGATTCATAGCCTGTGGGGATCAGAGGGGAGAGGGGAAGGCTCAATCTCTGAGAGAGAAAGAAAGTCAGTTGTCGAGTCCCTCTCAGTCGGCTGAAGAAAACGGACAGAAAAACAGCAATACTCGTCTCTTGGTCATGAATAAGTCATATCAACCACCCCTGATATATGAGAGAATATATGAAAAGCTAATTACCATATTTTCCATTAATGGGGAGAGGGAGAAGTTATTTTTTTGAAAGTTCATTTTCAACTGCAGTAAATTCTGTAATTATGGGCCTGTTCTTGTTATTCTTGTTTGGCAAGACAGTAACGGGGCTCTACAATGGCCAATGTTCTGTGGATTTATAAGCGCCGGGAGAACTCTGGTTACAGACTGATAAAGGGAGCGTTGCTGAGCTAGGTGAGCGCTCTTGCCTAAAACACTCATTTTAACAGTAACAGTAATAGTATTTATGTGGACTCAAACACTGGCATTGTGCCAGTTATTAGGAAAGTTGAGACAACTCACAAAAACTTGTCTCCAGTCCTCTGGGTTTGTAATGCCAGACTCTCAGTTAAAACCTTCTCAAGAGCAAGGGAACAATGCACTGAGTTATAATCCATGAAGGTGATTGTCCTCTTGAACAACTGGTCCTATGAACCAACAAGACAATGCTAAGTATTGGTGGATCGCGATGAACATGTTCTTCTACTTGTCTCTCATCCAAGTGATCTAACCATTCCAACATCAAGCCTCTTGCTGCCATGTCTAAACACACATGAAAGAAAGCATGCACCCATGAACTTAGCATGACTTCCCATTCAGGAGCACCGAAGTGGGGCTTGCAGGGATCCATGAAAAATCAGGCTTTAGTCCACCAACACCCACATCGATTGAGATCAAGCTCTGGCAGGAAGCAGTGGGCGTTTGGACCAGGGTTCTCTTTGATCATACAGTGGTCATGTACCATCTCCAAGAGAAGTCTGGGAACAGTAGTAAAAAGGGAAACCTCTCAGAGAGGAGCAACACTCTCCATTCCTTCACATGGTGCTTTGCCAACTACAGGGAATCCAAATTCTGCCAAAATATGTCAAGTCGCTGGAAGCTTGGATTCGATCCAAGGCGAGATTGAAAAATGAAATTATGATTTTTTTTCTCTCTTTTCCAAGCAAATACAGCTAATCCACACACTTTGCTGCCTTGTTTGTTTGTGCTCTTAATTAAAATCCTCACACTCTCCTTCAGGCGGTTGCCGATACTTGATGCGCCGGATTACCGGCGGCACAGTCAGACATCATTTATTTTTAATAAAACATCAGAGGATTAAGTCGATGGAGTTTGCTGAGACGTATCTCTGAAGAGGCGCTGCCTGCGTCTTGTAAATGCTGAGCACAAACAAGGCAAGAAATGCTTTGGCATCTTTAATAGGCATTTAATTGCCCTTAATATAGAAGAAATTATGATAATGACGGGGATTGCTAACACAAATGCAACTACAGTAAATAGAAGGAAATGCATAATACTAATAGACGGCTTTACCTACATGCTTGCATTTGTTTTGCACTAATTTGGGGTGAAATTGCGGGATACAACGTTGAGAGAGGTGGTATTAATTAGTGGTCTTAATGAGGAGTTTTATGGGTTGCCACACTAGAGAGCGCATAAAACGACAGCGTCATCACTAATTCAACATGGCAGGCCTGCAGAACACCATCTGCTGCTGAAGAAACTGTTAATAAAGTCACAATTATCTTTTTGTGAGCACTTTATTGAGAATAAAATGTGCAAATTAATTAGCCGAGTCTAGAGTCCACGGGTAAAGGGAGGGGAGAAAGAAAGGCCAAATCACCAAAGACAGACACAAGAGCCATTTGATTCGCCGAACAACATGCCGCCATCAAAACAACTTGCAGTGCTAATGATAATTTGGGGTTTCATTGCAGATGATTTGAGACAAAGGCTTTGTTTCGTTTTTTAATTGTGCCTCACAACCACTTACATACATTCCATAATGAGGATACACAGTTAGCGTAGCCTCCCTCTCTCATCACAACAAACAAAAAAGAGGCCCTGCAAAGGATTTTGCACAGGCTCATAATTGCATGGTATGACAACAGCTGGCTATCAAGCACCAGCAGGAGAAAACTAGCCTCTGTAAAAGTTGAGCAGCTAAGCCTATTCAGGATCAATATGGCCGGGCCAGGAAACCCCTAGTTGTTAACGGTGTTTACATTGTTGTTTAGTTTCTCATGGAGAATGCTTCCCTCATTAGCTTCCACCACGCATTCTCGCTGCCGTTCGAGTCTTTTGTCTCCTGCTCTGAAAAACATCATGAACGGCCAAAGTGTGGCCAGATAATTCAGTTAATCCTCTTTGCTTAAGACCTTGAGGAGTTTAATTCATGATGATTGTTCTGACACTCCTTGATGACAATCAATACATACCATTTTCAGCACTTTTGCCAGACTCAAAACACCCCTCTTTCTCTCGCTTCTCTGTACGGACACAAGCCAACACAGTATCCTTCACACACTCAGTGCGTGCGTGCGTGCGTGCTTGCGGGCGGGCGGGCGGACGGACGGACGGACGGACGGACAGACAGACAGACAGACTCTCTTGCCAAATGAAACAATCACATTTATGTCATCTTCCACACATTTTACTGATTGACACTAAACACAGCATCAACACACAGCACACACACACATTTTCTCTTACAATAAGCAGACAACACATACACATGCCAACTAAAAGCCATAACAATATTACTCAGACTCGATGCCAGTCTTAATCCTAGCCAGTTTATTTTCCAGCTATAAGGTCATGTTCATTGTACCTTGGAGTCGGTGTATTTTTCCTCAGGACATGTTTTCAGAGGGGATTGACTGTAGCAGAGAAGGGAGGGAGGAGGTTGGGGATATTCATTTCTCTATCCGTCTCTGAGGCTCTTATCTGTGACCCCTAGCAGGGGAGTCATCTCTTACCCTGTCATCCACACACACCTGACCTCTTCATTCCAACCAACGGAGAGAAGATATGAACAAATATCTCAGAAAATAACAGCCAGACAAGTCATTCCGGCACCTTCCCCCAACTGCCTCTTTTGAGGGGAAAATAAAGCAAGGTGGATTCATTCTTGACTGGCCATGGTTTAACCTGGAAGAGTAGGAAGTGTGAATGGAAAAAGCGATGACATTGAGGTTAGGAGATTAGCCACTCCTGAGCCGTTAAAGAGGTTGAGAGGAGATGTAGAGAGGAAAAGGAGGAACACCACTTTAAATAATGGTGAGAAACAGAAGTGTGGGGTAATTGTACTCATTAGCTTGATTTATTAACCATAAATTCTCCACTGTTAAGGTACCCCTTGGAAAGAAAAAGGATAAAGAATCTCCTTTTAAATTTTTAATTACCTGGTCCCTCGCCATGATTCATATATTGACGCGGATACGCCGGGGCGATTACTCCTGAGTCTCTCTCCTGTTATTTAATGAAACGTATAATGCCCACATATGCATAACCAGATTTGTGGTAAACAACTCCTCGAATTAAACATGCTAGTTGCTCTAAGAGTGCAGGGCTCTAAATGGCATTTGGAAAATTACCTCATACATTTTTTTTGCGACATGCTTTACGCGCCAAGCGGTAATTGACAATGGTGTAATGAAATCGCAGGTAGAACCGTTTGACTGTGTTTATTGGACAAAGTCAATAACACCAAATGTAATGCCCTGCTGAGTGGAGTTTAGGAATACAATTATGATCAATTTGAGTAGCTGAGGGCAGCCATTTTGTAGGAGTCTCACACAGAGCGAATGGGCGTCACATGCGAGGCGAGCTCATAAAACAACTTTGACTTACGAGATCTAGTACTTCAAACAAATGCATGCTGGGTAATAGGCTCATCTCCCAGCATCTGTAAACCTATTCAAGCCGCTGGTTCAAACAAATTGACTTCCTCCCTGTTCTGGAGAGTCTTTTTACTCCGACGTTCAACTCCTACTTTGCAGTGAACTGTAAAGACTCCAAAGTGGTTAGTATCCGAGCTAAATCTTCAGAAAAGCAATAACTCAATGGTCAGTACACTCCAGACACTCCTCCCTCTCCCTCTCTTTCCTACTCTACCTCAGTATTCAGTCCCTCACCCACCCCTCTGCCTTGGTGATTCATGTCCTTTTGCAGGTGAGCGTGTTCACATCAGCATTCCTTTCCTTTTCCGAGACGGAGATCTGATTCCTCGAGTGTATCGCTTGGTTTCTACACTTCATGGCTCAGGTACTACCTCTCACTGAATGGCCTATACGCTACGCTACACTACGCTACACTGCAGTGCCCCCTTTCTCCCCCTCCCGAAAGCTGCATTAAAACGAACATTCACAGAGAAAGAGGCAAGACCGACCGGTATAGAGTAAAATGTAGTGAAACTAGATCAAGTTGCTCGTATACCTACATCGTTACACTGTAATTACTTTAGTCACATGTTGTAGCTGGTACTAAAGTAATTAGAGTTGAACTGTACCGGTATTAGAGCAACTTAATGTAATGTCTTACTGAAGGGATTCTCAGTCCCAAGTACTCTTATGATTCAACACAACAGTAAAACAATCCCAGGAAACGCTTTCATTAGCGTTGAGAATCTCCACAAACTGGAAAACACTCAGGCAAAAGAAAACGGGACAACATTTGAAATATCCCTGGGGCCTGAACGTGAAATGAAACTATGGTTCTGATAAAACCAACCTGTGTTGAAATAATAATCAACACAAAACTGATTGCATTACCACCTGCTGGGTCTTTTGAAGTCAGCCATGATATCTTCAACCATTCTAACCTAGATTATTCTATTTCATCAAAAAAATATGTTTTGTTTAAATTTAGTTGATTTATAATCCCAAAACATATGTAGTTTAATTCAGTTTACCACTTTGCATTTTTAAAAGAGCAACGGCAATCTTTGCAAAATAATCAGTATGATATGCAGGAACCTGGAGAGCCCAATATGGCCATATCTGATGATAGACTTAAGTGGGAGAACAACGCTGTGTATTCTATCAGGTTTGCTGGACAAAATAATCAGGACAAACACTTGTACGACGGCTTAAGAAGTGGCAGACCGAGACGGCACCGCCATGTTTTTCTCATTATCTTATCAGTTGGCATCGGCTGACGATGGCATCCAACTGTCGTAACCTCCAGACTTGTGGCCGCTTGGCTTCCAATCGTCGCAATGAACTCTGTGACCTCATCGCCGTAGTTACGCTTTGTTTGTTTATCGGACGTTTAGGCCTTCGCTGGAGATATTTAGGTACAGTAGGGTTGGGTTATCGTTGGAGGATATCAGGTGTGGAAATCTCAGTTTAGTGTATAGGAAACAGTAAGAAAAGCTGACCCACTGAAATATGTAGTCAAGTATGAGGGTTGGCATGAAAATGTTGTGTGAAAGTGCTTCTTGAATTACTAGAGTAAGAAATCCTAAAAATATGAGTCAATTTTCAACACATTTCTTAAAAAATCTAGATGGAGTAGTGTATCGATTAATATACCTCACATATTGATATAGTTAGTTGCATTGAAAAGTTTGTGGTCATACGCACATCCTTAAAAACATAGGTGCTGGGCTAATAAAGAACACTAGTATAGAACAAGAAGGCCCGCACACTGTTGAAGATCACAAATTCACCGGTTTATTAATAAGGTTTCGATCCGAAACGGATCTTTCGTCAGGTCAAAACCTGATAGTTAGTTGTATTAACATTGCTTTCATTTGAAACTTAATGAAAAAACTTACATTTATTGGTTAAGTACTGAATATAGTTATACACTACTCAAAAAAATAAAGGGAACACTTAAACAACACAATGTAACTCCAAGTCAATCACACTTCTGTGAAATCAAACTGTCCACTTAGGAAGCAACACAGATTGACAATAAATTTCACATGCTGTTGTGCAAATGGAATAGACAAAAGGTGGAAATTATAGGCAATTAGCAAGACACCCCCAATAAAGGAGTGGTTCTGTAGGTGGTGACCACAGACCACTTCTCAGTTCCTATCCTTCCTGGCTGATGTTTTGGTCACTTTTGAATGCTGGCGGTGCTTTCACTCTAGTGGTAGCATGAGACGGAGTCTACAACCCACACAAGTGGCTCAGGTAGTGCAGCTCATCCAGGATGGCACATCAATGCGAGCTGTGGCAAGAAGGTTTGCTGTGTCTGTCAGCGTAGTGTCCAGAGCATGGAGGCGCTACCAGGAGACAGGCCAGTACATCAGGAGATGTGGAGGAGGCCGTAGGAGGGCAACAACCCAGCAGCAGGACCGCTACCTCCGCCTTTGTGCAAGGAGGTGCACTGCCAGAGCCCTGCAAAATGACCTCCAGCAGGCCACAAATGTGCATGTGTCTGCTCAAACGGTCAGAAACAGACTCCATGAGGGTGGTATGAGGGCCCGACGTCCACAGGTGGGGGTTGTGCTTACAGCCCAACACCGTGCAGGACGTTTGGCATTTGCCAGAGAACACCAAGATTGGCAAATTCGCCACTGGCGCCCTGTGCTCTTCACAGATGAAAGCAGGTTCACACTGAGCACATGAGCACATGTGACAGATGTGACAACCTGAACCTATAGGGGAGGGTCTGGGTGGGCATCTGTCCACGGTGGCGGCTCTGGCTCTGGACGTGGTCCCCACCCCACCATAGTTAATCCCCGCTTCCGTGGCCTCCTCCTAATGGCTGGAGACGCCGTGGAGAACGTTCTGCTGCCTGCAACATCCTCCAGCATGACCGGTTTGGCGGTGGGTCAGTCATGGTGTGGGGTGGCATTTCTTTGTGGGGCCGCACAGCCCTCCATGTGCTCGCCAGAGGTAGCCTGACTGCCATTAGGTACCGAGATGAGATTCTCAGACCCCTTGTGAGACCATATGCTGACAAATGCACATTTGTGGCCTGCTGGAGGTCAATTTGCAGGGCTCTGGCAGTGCTCCTCCTTGCACAAAGGCGGAGGTAGCGGTCCTGCTGCTGGGTTTTTGACCTCCTACGGCCTCCTCCATGTCTCCTGATGTACTGGCCTGTCTCCTGGTAGCGCCTCCATGCTCTGGACACTACGCTGACAGACACAGCAAACCTTCTTGCCACAGCTCGCATTGATGTGCCATCCTGGATGAGCTGCACTACCTGAGCCACTTGTGTGGGTTGTAGACTCCGTCTCATGCTACCACTAGAGTGAAAGCACCGCCAGCATTCAAAAGTGACCAAAACATCAGCCAGGAAGCATAGGAACTGAGAAGTGGTCTGTGGTCACCACCTACAGAACCACTCCTTTATTGGGGGTGTCTTGCTAATTGCCTATAATTTCCACCTTTTGTCTATTCCATTTGCACAACAGCATGTGAAATTTATTGTCAATCTGTGTTGCTTCCTAAGTGGACAGTTTGATTTCACAGAAGTGTGATTGACTTGGAGTTACATTGTGTTGTTTAAGTGTTCCCTTTATTTTTTTGAGCAGTGTACAATGATTTGTGACCAAAGGTGACTGCCAAAATATTTAGTAATCATTATCAATCACTAAGCAATCAGCTGCTGGTGGACAAATCACTTTTTTTTTTTTTTTTTTTTTTTGACCTTTATTTAACCAGGTAGGCCAGTTGAGAACAATTTCTCATTTACAACTGCGACCTGGCCAAGATAAAGCAAAGCAGTGCGACAAAAACAACAACACAGAGTTACACATAAACAAACGTACAGTCAATAACACAATAGTTAAATAAAAAAACACGGCACTAGCTACCGCTCTCAGCTATCAACATGGCTGAAGAATAATATTGCATGAGGTGAATAAGATTGCATTGACATTAGCAGATATTGGTGGTTTCGCTCGGTCAATAACCTTAGCCTGTAGGGGTGACCCACGGAGACCTTTCCTCACACATTTAATTAGGAAGCAGCTCAGCTAACTCAACACGGGCACTTCGCCGACTGCCACGGTCCAACCACTGGAGACCACTGGCCAAAGGCCAGAGGGTGGGCAGACGCCTAAACTTTGTATATTGATTAGAGATGATCCCTGTGGATCCCACTGGATGTCATGGTGGATCTAGCTTTGACTGGAAAGCCCTCCCTCACTGTAACCCACTGGATACCTATGAGCACATAAAGCCTGATCCAGGAGGACATGGCATTTAGGTGCATCGAGAGCAGTGGCCGGTTCAAAGCGTCACCGCAACAGTCGAAGACCCCGGAATAGATCCATACTGATCAGGGGAATGATTTTTACCCGAGTCTCCCGGTCCTTAATGTCACCAGTTAATTAACGGGTAATATTACAGTCTGCCCTGCAACAAGTGACTGGACATCCAACGGACAGCCGAAGGAAAAGTCTAATTTGGTCCCCATGTGCTTATCTCCTTCCTCCCTACCCCTCGTCCCTCCTCACCTCCCTCCATTCAAGTGGAGAGTCACTCTGACCCTTCTACTCATGGACCCTTGTCTGGCCTCCCACCCCTTCTCCCCTTTCCTTTAGGATTCCTAGACACCTGCTGCCCCCGTGAGGTCTGAGCTGGACCCGAATTAACATACACAAACACACACACACAGGACACGTTTTCTCAGCAGTCCATCCCTCACCAGACTATAAGGATGAAATGCCATAAAGGGGATCACATTTACAAAAGTCAGTCAATCAAATGTTATTTGTGACGTGCTCCGAATACAACGGGTGTAGACTTTACCGTGAAATGCTTACGAGCCCTTCCCAACGCTGCAGAGTGAAAAAAGAGGAATAAAATACACAATAATGGAAATATATACATGGGGTACCAGTACCAGTGGCTGCAGTCTTTGGCAATTGTTGGGTCTTTCCTCTGACATCGCCTGGTATAGAGGTACTGGGTGGCAGGGAGCTCAGCTCCCTCCGGTGATGTACTGGGCTGTCCGCACCCCCCTCTGTAGTGCTTTGCGGTCAAGGGTGGTGCGTTTGCCATGCCAAGCGGTTATGCAGCCAGTCAAGATGCTCTCAATGGTGCAGCAGTACAGCACAGCGGTCTAAGGCACTGCATCTCAGTGCAAGAGGCGTCACTACAGTCCCTGGTTTGAATCCAGGCTGTATCAAATTCGGCATTGATTGGGGAGTCCCATAGAGCGGCGCACAATTGGCCCAGCGTCATCCGGGATTGGCCGGGATAGACCGTCATTGTAAAGATCTGAGACAGGCTGGATCACAGAGGGCCTCCGCATTGCACATTGAGAGAGACATTGGGACTAAGGTGCCCACTATGGAAAATGACTGTACAATAAAACGCCATCCATCTCATGTCTCAACTGCAGTTTTCAGCTTGCTTTTTCACTCGGATGTCTTAGTCACTGAGAAATGCATTTAACGGGGGAAAGAAAAAGGTTTTGCCATTGGTCTCAGGCAATAGACAAGGCGTTGCGAGGATTCACACGGGTACAGAAGAGTCGACGGAACTTCAACGCGCAGGTTAAGTGCGATAAGTGGAATGAGCATATGCCACAGGGAAGATAAGGACAAAAAGAGAGACTTACACAAAGAGAGACAGACACAGAGGCATGGCGGCCAACTAAGATTGACGGTGCTGCCAGATGTACAGACTACTACAGGAAGGAAGACATACAGACGCAGAGGAAGGCAAGCGCAGCTCTTAACCAGCCGACAGGCATGAGGATAGGCATGGGATAGACAGAGGTTATCCATTCATCAAACACAGCACTTGTAGACTAACTAACACGCTTTGGATGCTAGGCACAAAACCACGGTAGCAAAGACAAGACAACTACAGTCGTTCAAGACGGTGACAACAGAGAACGTTTTTGATCAAGAGCGTCCTCAAAATCATCCAGCACACTTCCTTAAATAATCCCTTAGTGATCCTATGAGGCTTTTCCACTGTCCCAGCAGGGACACTGGCTGAGCTTTTGGGGTCTGACACGTCACACTGCATCATCATTATGGTTCGCCTTGAGTCAAAGAAAGCCACGGAGGCCAGGGAAGAAAGGCCAGCGTGGGTCTGGAGGGAGGGATAGAGGGAGGGATGCAGTCATTTAGCAAAGTACAGTGCGCCTCCCTTCCTCTCCTCCCAGAGTGCCCTCCTGACTTACACCCCCCCCCCCCCACCCCCCGTCACCTGAGCGAGCTGTCCATCCGCAAGCAGCGGTGTCAATACCGCAATTTGTTTTTCTATTGCCTCCCTTATCAAGGTTAAACGGAATAAATCAATCATCCTAGTTGGGGCAAAAGGGAAAAAAATACCCTTCCTGTCAGAAACAAAGGGTTATAAATAATACGTCGACAGAAACCGAACACTCGCTATGCGAATTTCTCCAAAAGGCAATTAACTCGGGAGGGGAGAGGAAGAAACCTGAAACAAATGCCTTCTGAAAGCCCTTCTGCCAAATCTTCACGTGGGGACACAGAAGCTCATTCTTGGTAGAACAGTGTTGATAAATTACATGCCGTTTGCCCTTGGTCGCTTTATTTCAATACTTAATGTTGATGCATTGCCACCGCGGCACATTTTCATTCATTTTCTCGGTGTGGGGAATTTAACCCAAATAAAAGCTCCTTTGAGTTGCTTTTGTATTGCATTCGTGTCGTTGACACGCATCTCTGAACATAAAAATACCTCATAGAAAGGAACTTGAAATAAATACGCCAGGAAGAAAAGCACAATGTCAATACATAAAGGCTGTTATGCCAAACTGAGCAGGAGTGGGCCAAAGGTTGGGTTCAGTGTTACTGTGTCACTACTAAATACTATATAAAGACATCTCTATCTGATTGACTTTCAGCATGTGATTGGTGCAATCATCTGCTGGTAATGCATACGTTGAAGAGGGTATGTGCGTGGGTGGGTTTATTGGCATGACAGCCAATGCCAAGGTCACTGGGACATGGGTGACACAACATGGGTCTGTGGCCTTGTAAATTAAACATGGGAGGAGTCTATTTCGGGCCAGCTGTGGGTAAAGATAGGTATGAGTGAATGGGTTTGGCACCATGTGACTGAGTCCGTACTCGCATAGGCCGCATGTGACCTTCTCAATCCCTCCTTTGACGGCAGCAGCGTCGGGGGCCTTGACTCAAAGCAAATAAAACGCCAGGTTGTGGCTTAATGTGGGGCAAGAGGCCCACCCTCTGTTACTCTCCTCTGGTTTCACCGTTGTCTCATGGGAGGGGAGAGATTGATTGGGGCGTTGATATTTACTGCCCCCGGCTGGCCCAGGTGCTGTGGAACACAAGCGCGCAACGCTTTGTTTTTATACGCAGTTTATGGCACAGCTGTTTTCGCCGGGCCTGACACTGCAGCCATAATCACCGGCTGAGTGTGTGAGACACTCAAATAATCATCAAGGGCTCCCGAAACGACGACGGCAGTGCAAAAAAAAATAGAGGGCCACAAATCAACCTGGAGTTTTTATGGACGCCCTGGTCCAGGTAGGCCCTAAGGTCAAAGGTCAAAGAAAATTACTTTGAGGAGAATACGTTTCTGGGTTTCTCACCCTGCGGCTCTCTGAAATTTTGTGGCTCGTGACTGCCATCCGGTCATTAAAAATATTCCCCTCCTCTCCCTCTCTCCCCCTCTCTCCTATCCCTACACTTTCCCCTCCCGGCCTGCCTCCCCCACGTCCTCCAGAAGCATTAGCGGGTTGCGGGCGGGCGGCCGGTCCGGCGGAGTGCCACTGTAATCATTGTAATGCATCTCTGTTCTTTTAATTAAGGGATAATGTCCAATTTCATGACGTTTATGAGGTTATAACATCCATTAGCCTGCAACAGATGCTGTGGCTGAATAGCTAACTAGCCTCGAGCTGAGCCACGCTGAGCCCTCCTCCTGGCCAGAGACAGACGCCGTCCGGCCCTTAACCAGTCTCTCTCTCTCTCTCTTCCTCCTTTTCCCTTTTCCTCTCTCTCACTGCCTTGGAGCAGAAATTGGAAAGAGATTTAAAGAGTATAGCTATTGAACTTTAAACAGCTTATAGCCATGGAACATAAAACTGGCATTAAAATTTGTGATTGCAATTAAACAGAAGTTATTCGCAACGAGAATGTCAAAAGCAGTTCTAATCATTTTTATTGTCAAGCTTAATCATCGAGTCACACTTTTCCCCCTGTCCGAGCCAAATACTTTCCAGGTGCATAATTTCAACCTTTCGCTCCTCTCTTCACGCTTATGCCAACAGCGAGAGAACCTTTCCAAAATGCTCTTCATTTTTTGGGCCCGCTGCCAACCCCCCTTTCATGACTGACCTCAATTTTCTTACAAGCACCCTGGCGCCCATCTCAGCGAAAGGTGAAGGACACCACCTCCCCAAAACACCAAAGGATGTATCAATCATATATCTACAATTGCAGCTTTATATCCTAGACCACAATGTCTCCACCAAAGCCATTAGCCTACATATGGTCTCGGATTTTGGATAGACTGAAAGTGACAAAGGTGAACTGAGACTTCTGTCTATTGAGTACAATCACATCCATCTCAACTGTCAAAACATCCAACCACCACCCGATGGCGTGGCTGTGGCCATCACTGGAGATAGGCGTAGCGTGTTATTATGGAAAATGTCCTTGAGGGAGAATGAAGTGCTCAGCCACAGTTGTCTAAGTTACATTAGCCCTCATTTCTCATGGGATGACTGGGGTGTCAGCGTGGTGACAGGTGATCCTTGTCTGCCCGTCCCCTGTTGATGGGTTTGCTCTACTGTCGCCCTGTTCTGTTGGAGTCAGGCTGAGCCTGGTGAGGCTGCGGATGGGGGATAGTGTACAAGGCCCGGCTGTCCCCAGGGAAGGGTGAGGGCTGCTGGGCAGCTGTCCGGTAATTAGTCTCCTCCCTTGTGCCTGCCCCCTGGCATCTGCGAGAGCAGCGGATAACAACGGCGTGGCCCCTGTCCAGCACTCAGGGACGCACATCAGTGAGATTCACTACACTTTGTTTAACAACACACACGAGCACACACAAATACACAGAAACACACACTTCGACCAAACATAAGAGCATACATGCAAACATGTACTCAAACTGTGGACTTGTGCATTCAAATACAGTATGTGCATTTACAGATATTATAATAAAAATGAATATACACGTGTACAGAATACAGGCAGACACTCCAGTATCCATAAAGGTACTGTATACACACTAAAGCAAATGTTTAGATTTTTTTAAAGTATTCTCTTCCAAAAATAATAACAGTTGGGAGTATTAATAATTATTAAAGTATTAATTGCTTTCACAATGAAAATTGTTATAATAATAATAATAGGCCTTTCATTTGTTACTCCCTGTCCATTATCCCCCAGCCCCGGCCTCACCAGGCTCAGCCTGACTCCAACAGAACAGGGCGACAGTTGGATCTGTTGGTCCCCCCTCCTTGACTTTTAGCCCTGTTACTTGTTTCCTGTCTCTGAGAGCTCCCAATGGCCTCGAGTGCACTGACCATCGACTCCAGACACAATAGCTGACCTTAAGAAAATCAGCTCCCCTTTCCCTGAATGTCCATTCCTCATAGAGGCCCTAAAAGGCCCTCTCAGACTGAGAGGGGAGTCAGTCTCCATCAGTGCATCCGTTCAGATATATGTTCACTAAAACACTGTCTACAAAAAGCACTCTACTTTTACATGCCTTTGGTTTTCTCAAAGCAGTTAGTGTTCACTGAGTACCCTATTACTCCTACCCTGTCATGGGACAAACAAAACAGTGCCCTTAAGATATTCGGGACAGGGCTTTGCTCCTTCCCTCTACTGTCCTCCTTTACCTATTTTCCTCATCCTTCTCTTTCATTCCCTTTCCACTTCACTATTCTGGTGTCCCTGAATCTCCACCCATCTCGCACTCTTCCTGTCTCCATCCATCTCACTCTTCCTGTCTCCATCCATCTCTCACTCTTCCTGTCTCCATCCATCTCTCACTCTTCCTGTCTCCATCCATCTCTCACTCTTCCTGTCTCCATCCATCTCTCACTCTTCCTGTCTCCATCCATCTCTCACTCTTCCTGTCTCCATCCCGCCTCACCCCTCCCACGTCGTTCTCCCCACCAGTGTTCCTTTTCTTCCCTAACTCTCCCCGTAGCAAACCCTGTCTCTCCTTCCTTTCTTGGCCTGCCTTCTCTCCTTCTCCCTCTGGCCCTACGGAGTCAGTGACAGTGTCAGTCCCTTTTTCTAACCCCTTTTCTTCTTTCTACCACCGCGTCGTCTCCCGTCAAGCATTTGAGGGCCTCAGTCTCACTCGGAGGGAGAGTCTAAGTGTCCTTGGGTTGAAGGGGGCTCCTGAGGAGCTAATGGCAAGGCGGTATGACTAATGGGGAAAAACCGTGACAAAACAAGACAAATGGTTTGGACCAACTTCATTACCTAAGTGACAGCTTGACGGCGCTCCGCCGTATAATATGGTATTTTTCATCTGTGACTCATTTGGAAGCAAAATGACAGCACAGGCGTGGGACTAACTTTCTATGCGATATGAAAATGGGCCGATATTAAATCTGCCGGAACACAAAAGCAGGCGAAGGGAGTTTGAGCCTTTTCTTATTATCGCTGCCGTATGTCATATCTTTAAAAAGAAAAGAAAGCGAATGTGGAGTGAATTTGTGAGAGGAAGATGTTCTGATGCAATGCTGCCGTTTTAAGGTTTCAAACATCAAACTACCATGCGGCACTGTAACTACTGGCAAACCTCAACGGAAACATTCATTTCATGTCTTGTGCTTCGCTTCTATGGACTGGAAGATACCAGGGGAAAGTTTTTGGCAAGTTAAAACAAAGATATAAGCTATCAAATTGAAGACACTGAGGCACATTCGTTAGTTTTGAGTCTGTGCAGATTTAAATTAGAACTGTCAACTTGCCTGGATCTGTGAAAAATAAAACTAAATACCATACCTCAAACATAGGCCTTCATACCAAACACTATTTTCACAAAACACTGTTTTTTTCTCCCGGACATGATCTGCAAAAGTCTAAATAAAACGTAGTCTTCTCAATATCTGAGAAGTAAATTTTTCATGAAAGGAGAGGTTATCATGCTTCTGTAATCTCCAGTACTGAGCCTGTCTTGTGTTGTAGCATACATTATTCAACGATTGCTTGGGAGTTCTTGAAGGAATACCACGGCACGCCTCTCTGTTTCATTGAATTACACAAATTCAGCTCCAACATTGCAAAGAAAGCCCTAAATAATTAATGATCCGTCCAATGTCAGAGGACAAAACTCAAAGTGATCACACTTGTTTTCTGCAAACTTGCCAGCCGGTTGCCAGACGAAATGGTGGCAGAAGAAACAAAATCCAGCATGTTGGTTAATATTTTTGGCCTAATTTTGTCTAGGGAGATATGTTGGGATACAGTGACTGAGCGCGCTGGAGTTTGAGTTGTGTGGTTGATGATCGCGAAGTGCTTTGATTGGCAGTTGGTAGTGGATTCGTAGAGTCAGTGAATGGAGGTCAATTCAGGAATACATTTACAAATCAATTTCAACCTCTATCAAGTTCAACACGAAGGTGCGAATTCGACCAACAGCACTTTACTCTCCAAACAGAATCTACAGTACTACTCTACTGTACTAACTACTGCCATATTCAGTATTTCAAAATTAATTATGGACCCTCACTAATGTACATCTATATTGTACCACGTTACACAGAACGGATGCAAATGAAATGCTTCACTATTCCAGTCCTATAGTATGTATTTGGCTTCAAAGACCAGTGCGTCTCTCTGGCTCATTTCTGTGTAAATGCTGCAAGGCCTCTCATTTGTTCCACGCTGTGTTAAAGCCAAGGAGTCATTGCTTCCTCCGAGAGGGAAAATCCATCAAAATCTCCCGGGAATAGCCAGGTAGAGCAGCTGTCTCCCAGCGAGGGGAGAGGAAAAGTGTCGGAGTTTGCAGATTGAGTGTTATTGTTGAGGTTTCTCTTCTTGCTCTTTTTTCCCCCTCTCTCTCTCCATCTATCCGCCTGTATCTGCTATTTCTGTCTGCAGACCCATTTGTATTATTATGGAGAATGGTGCTTGGGCCATGACACAGCTACAATACCAGTTAAATTCTGACTCAAATGGCTCCCTAAAACTTTCCTAGACGCCCACAGGAACTACCTCACCGGAATAGAAATCAATTACTCCGCCATAACTTGTTAAAGACGAAACTTCCAGAATTTATTTTGACACATTCCGCTATTTAGTTATCTTTGGAAGAAGTTAGACTTTTTAGTGGCACACAGAGCTTATTTTATCCTCCCTTTCCAGTTGTGAACAGGCCTGGCCCCTACCGCCAGTAGACAGAAGGAGTCATTGCAAAGCAGTGCCTTAAGTCTTTCAGAGGGAGCGCGTTGACAGTAAGAGATATTAGCCGACTTTCAAAGTGATTCTTCTGCCTCTCAGGTGCGGCTAACGATGCATTCCTTATGAAAGAGAGGAGAGCGAGGAGGAGAGCAGAGGCTGGCTGCAACAGAAAAGGTGTGAAATGAATTATTCTGAGGTCATCCGCTGAGTCCCGCGGACCCGACCGCCATGAGAAATCCAGCAGGTGTTCCGAGCGCGCCTGTCCATTCGGCAGAAAATGATTCCCCCTCTCTCACTCTCTCTCTTTTTCCCTCCTCGTTCACAGCCGCAAGCTGTGAGACAGCTCCAAAATGTATGAATTAAAGCTTGAACTTAGCAACGCGCTCCGCCAAAGTCCCACACACTCCCCCCCACCACCTCTCCTCTCCTCTCCTTTGCTCCAGCCGACTGAAGTCTGGACTTTAGACTCTTCAGAGGACATGGACGGGTCACTGCCCATATGCCCATCTCAGTGGCCCCAGCCAGCCAAATTCTGGTGAGGTCTGGGGAAAAAAGCCTTTAAAAAAAAAAACTACAGTATACAGCCAGTGTGTGTAAACATATTTTCAGCCCTTTCGCACAAGTGAGGGTTCTCGAGATACCCCATGATTCTATTATGATGCTCTAGAAATGGGGTGGCAGGTAGCCTAGTGGTTAAAGCATTGGGCCAGCAACCACAAGGTTGCTAAGTCGAATCCCCGAGCTGACAAGGTGCAAATCTGTCGTTCTGCCCCTGAACAAGGCAGTTAATCCACTGTTCCAAGGCTGTCATTGTAAATAAGAATTTGTTCTGATTTGCCTAGTTAAATAAAATAAAACGTTCCTCTGAACATTTGATGCATTTGTTTGAAGGTCCCTCGTTCCAAAAGAGAGTGAAGTTGCTTTCCCTATGGAGAAATCAAGAATAAAATGAGTTTTTATAAAAGAAACAGTTTGACAATTTATTACCTGGCAACCAAGTTTGATCAATTACTGCCATTTTGGGGAAAGAAGACCATTTTTTTACAACACAAGATACAAGTGAACATTGTAGGGGTGACCTCAGCAATAAATGTTCTGGTTCATAACACCCACCAGGTCACAATACCCCTATAAAACATGGGTACGCCGTAAAATAATATTGTGTATGGCGTGTAACGATACAACGACCACCTTTTACTATCTCGCCGTTGGAGGCTCGTTACACTGCTCTGCATTGGTTCGCACATTTATGCCTTTGTTCTGCTTCAGAAAATTCTCCATTATTATTATCGTGACCTGTCCCACATTGGATAATTGCCACAGATGGGTTAGATTCCTGTTTCTGCATATTTCAGCCTGAGCCACTTCTTTCGCATGGATGGTCAGACCTTCATTTTCCATTATAATTGACGTAGATCTCTATACATTGTGCCAACGTGGATCGACTGTTATTGCTGTTGCCTCTGTCATAGTGTATGTGCGATATTATGTAAACAAAGGCCTTGTGGCCTGACTATGACACGTGTTACGCACGTGTCTGTCACTCACAAATCTAAAGAGAGGGCGACCCATTCTCATTTGCCTCCATCTTTTCACCCAAATTACATATGAAAAGCTGAGTGTAACACCTCTCCAAAAAAAAATCAAAGCCCCTTTTCTTCTCAGCAATCAAGGGCCATTCTTTGATGGAGAGCTTAGTGGGACTAAAAACGAGAATCTAGAATTAAACGGCAAAAACGACGAAAACAACACTGAAAAACTTGAATAGTCAACTTTTTGTCATTTATTTTGCCTACTTGGGAAACGCAGACGTATTTGCGTTATGCTCGATGTCGGGCCTTGTCTGAGGTGGTGGTGTATTTTAACAACATTCCCCTGTTAAGGAGGGGAGTGTATTTCCGTCAGACTCCTACTGCGCCTGGGCGTCAGAGGAAACTGACAGGTTGAGAGGAGAGGAGACAGGAGTGGGAAAACTCACTGTACTCATCACTACTAACACTCAGTACACACTTCCACCTACACATAAACACACAACAGCATGCAATACAACACATCTTCCCATTAACACAGCCCCCTCCCTGTCTAAAGAGTGGAAATAGCACCGCTACTAAAACCTATTTGACGCCACACACACACACACACACACACACACACACACACACACACACACACACACACACACACACACACACACACACACACACACACACACACACACACACACACAAAGACACATTTCATACTGAGGGAATACAAATTAACCTGAGGTGCCATCAGCAATCAAGACTCATTTCAATAACGTTCAACATTTCATATTCGCACGCGTTCCCATTAGCGTAATCAAGCAACAACAAATGTTTTCCCGCATGATAATAGCGACGGTGTCCTCGGCGTGTGGATAAATGAAGGGAAAACGCACAAGTCCTGATTGAATTCGCTGGATCTCACAGGATGAAACGTTACCAACGTTCAGGGCAGCAAAATCCAGGCCCCTGATCAGATTTTGAGCAGAGGGATCCAGACATTTGCATATTCAGCTAAACCCCGGACAAAACTTCTCAAAGCCTCTAAATGAATCACAATTAGCTAAACCCTGTCTGTTAATGACAATTTCTTTCTCTAATGGCGTGACGCCATCTTTTTGGAGATGGTGGATACATTAATATTCAGCAGTTCCGCCGCGCACCGTCAACATAAAACTGGCGTAATTGTATTGGATGGGCTCCATATACATTCAGATAATGCTGCATCATTGAAGAGGACTTCTTAGGTCAGCCCTCTGGAGACGTCTTTCATTCCCAACAGGCAAAGCTTGCGTTTCAAAACAGTGATTCTGTGGAATCATCAAGATGTTCTTCTACTCATAGCAACAGCAGCTAAACATCTCCTGCACCTTTGAGTCGACGTGCACACAGCACACAGCACACACACACACAAATAAAACACATTAACCTCTCTGCATTAGCTTTGTTGCATAATCACCAACAGCTCAAGAGACCTTTTAGCCGATTGGGGAACATTTCAAAACACCAGTGATTCTCACAGCACCCTGTTACGTTTCCAGAATTACAGCGCCCGTTTACATTGATGAGGTGGCAATTTGGTGGAGACCGATGCAGAAAAATAATAACCAGCCATAAAAGCAATATGTAAACGTAAATTAAATGCAAGTTATGAAGACAGAATGGGCCATTTGAGAGGCGATGACTGCGTTTCGTCAATGAGTGGCGTATGGTCCAATCAGGAAGCATTGATGTCAATTACGGTGGCGTCCATTAGCGTTGAGTGTTCGGCAAGGAGTCAATTTTGTCAGGCAATTCAATTCCACATTAGGGAATGACCCTGGGAAGGTCTCTGGGTTCAGCTCTGCTTTTAGCTGCTGGCTAAATGCTGCTAATGCATGATACATTAAACACAGTGCTTTATGAAGCCAGCCTGGGCCTCTTACAGTGGCAGTGGAGTCTCGTATGACACAGACTCAACATTAGCTCTTGTTCGGCCTAGAGTGCACCACGTCATTACCACTGGTGTGATTGTATTAGCGACATGTTATTGAGGTACATGATGTACGGTTGAGGTAAATTGGGCTAAATAAGGCCTTTGTTGTTTTTTGGTGTTCTCATGTGTAGGGTAACATCGGGTGACATCCATAGAAAGGTCAGCTGAGCGTTGTCGGCTGTATGTCTCCCCTTAATACATTGTTGTTGTTGTCCATTGAAACATCAATAAATGAAGCCTTTTTGCCGTTTAAGGTTTCTATTTCTAGTCTCTTTTCTTTTTGAATCTGTAGTGATGCCAGATTGCTGACAATCATCTCGTGCCCGAGTGGCACAGCGGTTTAAGGCACTGCATCTCAGTGCAAGAGGCGTCGCTACAGTCCCTGGTTTGAATCCAGGCTGTATCACATCCGGCAGTGATTGGGAGTCCCATAGGGCGGCGCACAATTGGCCCAGCGTCATCCGGGTTTGGCCTGGGTAAGCCGTCATTGTAAATAAGAATTTGTTCTTAACTGAGTTGCCTAGTTAAATAAAATAAAAAAGTATTTCCCAGAGAGCCTATGCTGTATTTCTCTATATAAAAATACAGTGCTTTTCCCCCCAAAAATTACATTACAGCCTTATGTATTATGTATTAAATAGTTTTTCCCCCATCAATCTGCATACAATACCCCATAATGACAAAGAAAAAACAGATTTAGAAATTTTTGCTAATTTAATAAAACAAAAAATATCACATTTACATAAGTATACAGACCCTTTACTCAGTACTTTGTTGAAGCACCATTGGCAGCGATTACATGATTGAGTCTTCTTGGGTATGACGCTACAAGCTTGGCACACCTGTATTTGGGGAGTTTCTCACATTCGTCTCTGTAGATCCTCTCAAGCACTGTCAGGTTAGATGGAGAGCGTTGCTGCAAAGCTATTTACAGGTCTCTCCAGAGATGTTCGAACAGGTTCAAGTCTGGGCTTTTTTAAGAAAAATAAGTGTTTCTTAAAACTGTGGCATATTGAGGGAAGCACATTAATTTGAAGCCAGCACCTAAAAGGGCTTCACTGTCGACAAAGGGGCATTTATCAAACACTCTCAGTACAAAGGAGCATTTATCTTCCCCTGTTGGAGCATTAGAAAAGTCAAAGGTATTAATTTGGAAATTAAATTTGCCCTGCAAATTGAAGAGTGAGATGACATAAAGGATGAATCCAGATTGTCGGGGGCCGAGCCCCTATATATAATGCATTCGGAAGTATTCAGACCCCTTGTCTTTTTCCACATTTTGTGACGTTACAGCCTTATTCTAAAATGTACTAAATAGTATTTTTTCCTCATAAATCTACGCACAATACCCCATAATATATAAAAATTAAAAATTAAATGAAATATAACATTTACATGAGTATTCAGACCCTTTACTCAGTACTTCGTAAAAGCACATTTGGCAGCGATTACACCCTAGAATCTTCTTGGGTATGACGTATACAAGCTTGGTACACCTGTATTTGTGGAGTTTCTCCCATTCTTCTCTGCAGTTCCTCTCAAGCTCTGTCAGGTTGGATGGGGATCGTTGCTGCACAGCTATTTTCAGGTCACTCCAGAGCTGTTCGATCGGGTTCAAGTCTGGGCTCTGGCTGGGCCACTCAAGGACATTCAGAGACTTGTCCTCCTGCGTTGTCTTAGCTGTGTGCATAGAGTCGTTGTCCTGTTGGAAGGTGAACCTTTGCCACATTCTGAGGTCCTGAACGCTCTGGAGCAGGTTTTCATCAAGGATCTCTCTGTACTTTGCTCTGTTCATCTTTCCCTCGATCCTGACTAGTCTCCCAGTACCTGCGGCTGAAAAACATCCCCACAGCATGATGCTGCCACCACAATGCTTCACCGTAGGGATTGTGCCAGGTTTCCTCCAGACGTGACGCTTGGCATTCAAGATAATCTTGTTTCTAATGGTCTGAGAGTCTTTAGGTGCCTTGTGGCAAACTCCAAGCGGGCTGTCATGTGCCTTTTACTGAGGAGTGGCTTCCGTCTGGCCACTCTACCATAAAGGCCTAAATGGTGGAGTGCTGCAGAGATGTTTGTTCTTCTGGAAGGTTCTCCCATCTCCACAGAGGAACTCTGGAGCTCTGTCAGAGTCACCTCCCGGCCCAAGGCCCTTCTCCCCCGGTTGCTCAGTTTGGCCGGGCGGCCAGCTCTAGGAAGAGTCTTGGTGGTTCCAAACTTCTTCCATTTAAGAATGATGGAGGCCACTGTGTTCTTGCAGAAATGCTGCAGAAACGCTGCAGAAATGTTTTGGTACCCTTCCCCAGATCTGTGCCTCGACACAATCCTGTCTCGGAGCTCTACGGACAATTCCTTCGACCTCATGGCTTGGTTTTTGCTCTGACATGCACTGTCAACTGTGCGACCTTATATAGACAGGTGTGTGCCTTTCCAAATCATGTCCAATCAATTGAATTTACCACAGGTCGACTCCAATCAAGTTGTAGAAACATCTCAAGGATGATCAATGGAAACAGGATGCACCGGAGGTCAATTTCCAGTCTCATAGCAAAGGGTCTGAATACTTATGGAAATAAGGTATTTCTGTTTTCGCTTTGTCATCATTGGGTATTTGTGTGTAGATTGCTGAGTATTATTATTTTTTTATCCATTTTAGAATAAGGCTGTAACATAACAAAATTGGGAAAAAGTCAAGGGGCTCTGAATAGTTTCCGAAGGCACTGTATATATAGCAGTACAATCTGTTCTCAGGCAGACTGCAGAGATACAAAAAAAGCTCTGACCTATCTCAGGAGGCATGATATATTGATCCTACGGAGTGCATGTATAGCCCATGCACACACATGCCAGCAATCATAAATATTTGATACCGATTCTGTTTACATATGCGGCGGTAGAAAAACGTGACACCAAAAAAAAGGCGTTGAAAAATTCCCTCAGAGTCCCAAGTTGGCGTTTTACAGACTGTGTCTGTAACCAATTACAATCAAAGCATATACTTAGGGCATTAAGAGCGGCGAGGCAAAACTGCGACGCAATGTTAATGGGCCTTGAAGCATGACCGGTGCTTCTCTCACGTGGCACTCTTTTAGTAGAGTCGAGGTGATTGAGTGAGTTGAACGTGAGATGCTGGTTTAAAGGCTAAACTACCTGCTTGAGCTCTGGGGAGTGTGTGTGTGTGCGGGTGTGTGTGTGTGTAAGAGGATAAAGAGGTAATATCAGGAGTAAATGCCTTGCAAACAGCAATGAGGCCTCCTCAGAAGGGACACTCAGAGGATAGAGGAAGGAGAGAGGAAATAGGAGGATGAGAAGGTGAGGGGAGGATAGAACTGGAGGGAACATGAGAGAGATGTGAAGGGAAAAATACATTCTCAAAGCTACTAGGAGATGAAAGGAGAGGCAATATTAGAAGAAAAGGAAGAAGAGGAGTAAAGGGGAGATGCGAATTCAAGAAAGCAGCCGAGAATCCAAGTCAAAAGGAGGCACAAGGAGAATATATGAGACCAGACGAAAAGAAGACAAGATGAGAGAAGAAGAGAGACAAAAGAGTCAACAAGAGAAACAGACAGCTATCCCTCTCGCCACACAGTGGAGGACCTAGGTCACATAAATCCCAAAGGGGAGCCGTTCTTTACAGGGGGGAGGATGAATGGGGCTGCACAATGCCACCTTCCTCTGTTTGTTATTCCCCTCTCCACACAGGGCCCTTACGGTCATCTGTTCATCGTATGGTAACAAACAGAGGCTGATGGCTCTGGGCCCAGAGTAAATTTGTCAAACGACTGAGAGTTTCAATTAAAAATGCACTATGCAGAAATTGCACCGCCATTTCCTGGTTGCTAAAATTCAAATAGTTTGCCATTTTATGTGACAAAACAAGCAGTCATTGTGTAGAGAATCATTGTACCATCTAAACAGCTGTTTAATATATTTTCCATAAGCAGAAATATTGTATTTTCAGCTGTTTGAAGCTGGTGTACAAAACCGAAGGTAAAAGATGCAAATAAAAATACGGGAGGCATAGAAAAAGAACACATAGAAGAGATCTACCCCTCACGAGACTTGCCTTCAATGAGAATGGCAGATCTATGACAAATTTTTCTACGTGAATTTGATCGGGTCACCCAAAAATGTACAAATTGTAGCTTTAAGAGAGAAAAGGCCGCAATGTATTCCTGTCGGAAGAATGCCCACAAAACACAGTAGAGGGTTGAATCTTGTGAGGAAGAGAGAAGTGGGGGATAAATGTCCAGCTCTTGGATTGTCAAATGTTTACGATGCATTTCAAACAACAGCCAGCACACTGAAATCCCGTGAAACAGTTCGCACCTCCTCTCTGAATTGTGTTTCAATCTAGTTAATAATTGATGAGAACTACCTTCTCCCTTATACAGTTCAAGTCGGAAGTTTACATACACTTAGGTTGGAGTCTTTAAAACTCGTTTTTCAACCACTCCACACATTTCTTGTTAACAAACTATATATAGTTTTGGCAAGTCGGTTAGGACATCTACTTTGTGCATGTCACAAGTAATTTTTCAACAATTGTTAACAGACAGATTATTTCACTTATAATTCACTGTATCACAATTCCAGTGGGTCAGAAGTTTACATACACTAAGTTGACTGTGCCTTTAAACAGCTTGGAAAATTCCAGAAAATGATGTCATGGCTTTAGAAGCTTCTGATAGGCTAATTTACATAATTTGAGTCAATTGGAGGTGTACCTGTGGATGTATTTCAAGGCCTACCTTCAAACTCTGTGCGTCATTGCTTGACATCATGGGAAAAACAAAATAAATCAGCCAAGACCTCAGAAAAAAAAGTCTGGTTCATTCTTGGGAGCAATTTCGAAACACCTGAAGGTACCACGTTCATCTGTACAAACTATAGTACGCAAGTATAAACACCATGGGACCATGCAGCCGTCATACTGCTCAGGAAGGAGACGCGTTCTGTCTCCTAGAGATGAATGTGCTTTGGTGCGAAAAGTGCAAATCAATCCCAGAACAACAGCAAAGGACCTTGGGAAGATGCTGGAGGAAACAGGTACAAAAGTATCTATATCCACAGTAAAACGAGTCCTATATCGACATAACCTGAAAGGCCGCTCAGCAAGGAAGAAGCCACTGCTCCAAAACCGCCATAAAAAATTCAGACTACGGTTTACAACTGCTCATGGGGACAAAGATCGTACTTTTTGGAGAAATTTCCTCTGGTCTGATGAAACAAAAATAGAACTGTTTGGCCATAATGACCATCGTTATGTTTGGAGGGAAAACGGGGAGGCTTGCAAGCCGAAGAACATCATCCCAACCGTGGCAGCATCATTTTGTGGGGGTGCTTTGCTGCAGGGGGGACTGGTGCACTTCACAAAATAGATGGCATCACGAGGCAGGAAAATTATGTGGATATATTGAAGCAACATCTCAAGACATCAGTCAGGAAGTTAAAGCTTGGTCGCAAATGTGTCTTCCAAATGGACAATGACCCCCAAGCATACTTCCAAAGTTGTGGAAAAATGGCTTAAGGACAACAAAGTCAAGATATTGGAGTGGCCCTCACAAAGCCCTGACCTCAATCCTATAGAAAACTTGTAGGCAGAACTGAAAAGGTGTGTGCGAGCAAGGAGGACTACAAACCTGACTCAGTTACACCGGCTCTGTCAGGAGGAATAGGCAAAGCTTGTGGAATGCTACCCGAAACGTTTGACCCAAGATAAACAATTTAAAGGCAATGCTACCAAATACTAATTGAGTGTATGTAAACTACTGACCCACTGGGAATTTGATGAAAGAAATAAAAGCTGAAATAAATCATTCTCTCTACTATTATTCTGACATTTCACATTCTTAAAATAAAGTGGTGATCCTAACTGACCTAAGACAGGGAATTTTTACTCTGATTAAATGTCAGGAATTGTGAAAAGCTGAGTTTAAATGTATTTGGCCAAGGTGTATGTAAACTTCTGACTTCAACTGTATGTCCTAATTTAATGCATATTCTTGATCAACAAATTCCATAATGTGAGTGCAATGACTAATGTCCTTATTCACCTAGTCCTGTTATTTCAAAAATAGACCGCTTTGCAATGAATGGATGCCCTTTTTTTCCATTAAAAGGGCAAGAAGCAGAACTCCTTTGAGATACTGTATGGTGCTAGCAGGTGTGTGTGTGTGTGTGTGTGTGTGTGTGTGTGTGTGTGTGTGTGTGTGTGTGTGTGTGTGTGTGTGTGTGTGTGTGTGTGTGTGTGTGTGTGTGTGTGTGTGTGTGTGTGTGTGTGTGTGTGCTGCGAGTAACTGAGAAAGTACAGCTTCATAATGGCTCCCATCAGGCATGGCCACATTCGTACAGGGAAATACAATTTAGACACAAGGGCCATACTGAACAACATGGAGACAGCATGTCCTTATGAATATAACATCTGCCTTACGCAGTCATGTGAACTGTGGCAGAATGACAACAACAATACAAACACGGATGCAAACACACAGGTAGGCACACACACACACACACACACTGTGCTGTTCATCCATGCTCATACGCTTCTACCGTGAATACAAACCAGAGAGAGTCAATACAAGAGACTTCATAAGCTCATCACATAAACAAGACGAGACTGTGCAACCCATGGGACTTGTTCTAATATAATATATGCCATTTAGCAGACACTTTTATCCAAAGCGAATTACAGTCATGCGTTCATACATTTTACGCATGGGTGGTTGTGGGAATCGAACCCACTACCATGACGTTACAAGTGCCATGCTCTACCAACTGAGCTACAAAGGACCACTGCAGTTGTTCCAAACTTCGTATGTAAACGACTATCGCTTTATTCCTCCTACTAACCATGAGAGAACCAGAGACAAATCTGAATATGAAACAGAATACATTACAGACGGCGTGGTTGTTGAGAAGATTATGAATAAAAAAGTAGACCCAGGCTCTTTATTATGCATTTCTGTGTAGGAATACAATTTACAGCTATCAACTCCTGTGATGATTTCTCAATGCATTTCCTCCCTCCTGGTATTTATTATTCCGAGCCATGAAGAGTGGCACGAGAGAAAGACAAGGCCTCAACAAAGGAAACATTGCAGGCTAGCTCCTAGTTTACATTGTTTACCATTAACACTATCAAACATGTACTAATCCCACGTGAGTAGACATGAGTAGATTACACCGCAGTGACTGTGCACGCCACGTCTTTGTTGAATGCATAATCTATTGATGGTAACCTCAGGGAAGTAGTTGCTATGGGCTAAAAACTAACTCTAAAAGTACAAGTTGGAGAGCCTGCTGCATGAAAATGTGCATGTGGATTAGTTTACATTACCGTAGATAAGATACGTACATGCAGTGGCTACATAGGCCCAGAAAATGCCAACAGACCTGTTTCACGGCAGGCACATAAAGGAGCGGCAAAATAAATTTAACGGTTCAATGTCAAAGTGACAGACACGGAAATTGTCAAAACATCACAAACCTAGTACAGCCATGGTACCTGTGTAGCAGAAAGTGCCACGAAAGACACCCTATTAGGAGGCAGTGTATCACACATGCAACATGCCATGCGTTCACCCTCTTATCTATTCCTAACTATACATCTGTTCAAAAGAACAGCATTGGGAGAAAATGCGCCATTTGAAGAAATGCAATCAGAAATGTTTAGGTTTCTGTGACAGCGTGCCACCCTTCATCTTTCCGCCGTGCAAACAGAATTTTTGTTCCACATGGCAGGAGACGACTACAGTGCGATTCGCCGGGGCCCGACAAGACAGACATGCTTTGTGGCGATTACAATTATTGGCACCCATGTGTGAAAATATGATGTTTTGTCGAGAGCAGCAACAAGTGTCTCTGGTAATAAGTTGGCTCCCAAAAGAAAAAGGAACTCGCTGTTCAGGCAAAGAGGCAAACTTGTCTCCGTAGCAACAGAGAGATAGTTTGAATACAATAACAACAATCTGAAACGGTCTCCTTTGCTGTGACTTCTAGTGTTTTGGAGGGTGATACTTTCTAAGTGTGTATACAGTAGCACCGTGTGTGTGGCTCGATATTCTACTCATTTCAGAAGCCTCCTTCCATGAGAACAAAACGTGCTGTATAATATTATAACAAATCATTTAAAAATGTATACAGTAGCAGTCAAAAGTTTGGACACACCTACTCATTCAAGGGTTTTTCTTTATTTTTACTATTTTCTACATTGTAGAATAATAGTGAAGACATCAAAACTATTAAATAACACATATGGAATTATGTAGTAACCCAAAAAGTTTTCAACAAATCAAAATATGTTTTATATTTTAGATTCTTCAAAGTAGCCACCCTTTGCCTTGATGACAGCTTTGCACACTCTTGGCATTCTCTCAACCAGCATCATGAGGAATAGTTTTCCAACAGTCTTGAAGCAGTTCCCACATATACTGAGCACTTGTTTGCTGCTTTTCCTTCACTCTGTGGTCCAATTAGTCCGAAACCATCTCAATTGGGTTGAGGTCGGGTGATTGTGGAGGCCAGGTCATGTGATGCTGCACACCATCACTCTCCTTATTGGTAAAATAGCCCTTACACAGCTTGGAAGGGTGTTGGGTCAATGTCCTGTTGAAAAACAAATGATAGTCCCACTAAGTGCAAACCAGATGGGATGGTGTATCGCTGCAGAATGCTTTGGTAGCCATGCTGGTTAAGTGTGCCTTGAATTCTAAATAAATCACAGACAGTGTCACCAGCAAAGCACCCCTACACCATCACGCCTCCTCCATGCTTCATGGTGGGAACCACACATGCAGAGATCATCCGTTCACTTACTCTGCATCTCACAAAGACATGGCGGTGAGAACCAAAAATCTCAAATTTGGTCTCATCAGATCAAAAGGACAGATTTTCTTTGGTCTAATGTCCATTACTCGTATTTCTTGGCCCAAGCAAGTCTCTTCTTCTTATTGGTGTCCTTTAGTGGTGGTTTCTTTGCAGCAATTCGACCATGAAGGCCTGAAACAGTCTCCTCTGAACAGTTGATGTAGAGATGTGTGTTACTTGAACTCTGTGAAGCATTCATTTGGGCTGCAATCTGAGGTGCAGTTAACTCTAATGAATTTATCCTCTGCAGCAGAGGTTAACTTTGGGTCTTTCTATCCTATGGCGGTCCTCATGAGAGGCAGTTTCATCATTGCGCTTGATGGTTTTTGCGAATGCACTTGAAGAAACTTTCAAAGTTCTTGATGTCTTCATGTCTGAAAGTAATGATGGACTGTCGATTCTCTTTGCTTATTTGAGCTGTTCTTGCCATAAATGTGAAGTTGATCTTTTACCAAATAGGGCTATCTTCTGTATACCACCCCTACCTTGTCACATCACAACTGATTGGCTCAAATGCATTAAGAAGGAAAGAAATTCCACAAATTAACAAGGCACACCTGTTAATTGAAAAGCATTCCAGGTGACTACCTCATGAAGCTGGCTGAGAGAATACCAAGTGTGCACACACACACACACACACACTGAACAAAAATATAAACGCAACATGCAAAGTCCCAAGTTTCATGAGCTGAAATAAAACATCCCAGAAATGATCTATATGCATAATAAGGGTATTTCTCTCAAATTGTGTCCACAATTTCTGTCTGTAATAAATCCCTTTTTTGGGGAAAAACGTATTCTCTTTGGCAAGGACTGGCTGCCAGTCATGCGAAATCCATAGATTGGGCCTAATGAATTCATTTCAATGAACTGATTTCCTTACATGAATTGTAACTCAGTAAAACCATTGAAATAGTTGCATGTTGTGTTTATATTTTTGTTCAGTGTTGGTGCAGTACAGGGTTAGCCATAGCAGTACGGCGCCCCTGGAGCAAATTAGGGTTAAGTGCCTTGCGTACAAAACATTTCTGTCCTCAAAAAGACATCTCAGTGTCAAATACAGTGTAAAGTGACGTGATGTGGAAACTTGTTGGGATTTGTAGAATTACCATGTGGCCGAGGCGACAGTGATGTTAGGGTGATCTAGCCGTGTCGTGACATCATCATCATAACTAATCACAAGTCCTCACATCACTGAGGGATTGGAGTGACGAAGATGGGTTTTCTGCCTCTCGGAACAAGAGAGGGTGAATTTCACGCTAGGTTAATAGTAGCCAATTGTATGCCACTTTCATTTAAGGTCATTTGTTCTTCATAATAGCCAACTATCTAGATGTTTTGACAGGTTTTAAAGCTAATCATGCAGTGACTTTCATATCTTAATTCAAACTGTGTTGTGGGGGGGTTATAGAGTGCCACAAACCCTCCGAGGTTAGATGATTGATATCAAATTAGCTATTTGCTTACTAGGGAGGTTCTCAGAGATTGAATGTTTAGTATTCAATCAATATTTGGTAGACTGGTGCAATATTTTGAAATGTAATTAGCTACATGGCATGGGTAGATATATGTTAAGTGTTTAGGCATGAATAGACTTGATTCAGGTTGTCCAGTGCAATTATCTGCCGGGAGAAAAGCAGCAAACAGAATGGCAATTTAGCTTCGGCCGTCATGCTGCACGGCTACGATTACGTTTATATTCCCTATACATTATCCATGACATTATGACTAGTCATTTTCTTCATGAGAAGTAGCTAGCAGTTCATTTAAAAATCCTAATTTCAAATATATTTCGCTCTGTTTCTCATACAGTACACTCTCCCCCCTTCCTCCCGCTTCTTCTCCTCCTATTCCCTTCCTTCCTCCCACCTCTCCTCTTCTCCCCATACACACTCTCCCCTTCTTCCCACTTCTCTTCCTCCTCTCCCCTTCCTGTCCTCCTCTCCCCGAACACGCATGCAGAAACAGATGGGAATTTCCCAAAGAAATTAAAATCCCACTATTGGCTCAGGTTCAATTCCTTTTTTTCTAAACCTACTGGCACACAAATTGGCAATTGATGACAGCGAGCGTGAACGAGCACAGATGCAACACATTTACCCGCGGTGATTCCCTTAAAGAACATAAGAGATGCGTTTGGCCTCATGAGTGTGATATGTTCCTTTGAAAGACCAGAAGACAGGATCATAAAAGCACTCCAAGTGTCAGCCGCAAGTCCTCAAGATAATATTGCTGGGGCTTCACAACCTGACTAAAGAAAGGAGACGGAAAATGAGAGGAGACAGAAAGAGGAATGAAAAAGCAGGAGGAATGTCTCTTAACCTCTAACACCTCCGGGATCCCCCCCATCACAAAAGCTGACTAGCATAGCCTAGCCTAAAGCCACAGGGATATCATATAATAAAATGTTCATGAAATCACAAGTCCAAGACACCAAATGAAAGATACAGATCTTGTGAATAAAGCCATCATTTCTGATTTTTAAAATGTTTTACAGGGAAGACAAAATATGTAAATCTATTAGCTAACCACGTTAGCAAAAGACACCACTCCCAAACTCCACCATTTTCTTACTGCATCAGTAGCTATCACAAATTCGACCAAATAAAGATATAAATAGCCACTAACCAAGAAACAACCTCATCAGATGACAGTCTGATAACATATTTATTGTATAGCATAGGTTTTGTTAGAAAAATGTGCATATTTCAGGTATAAATCATAGTTTACAATTGCAGCCCCCATCACAACTCTCACTAAAATGACTAGAATAACTACAGAGACCATCGTGTATTAGCTAATTACTCATCATAAAACATTTCTTAAAAATACACAGCGTGCAGCAGATGAAAGACACAGATCTTGTGAATCAAGACAATATTTCAGATTTTCTAAGTGTTTTACAGCGAAAACACAATATATCGTTATATTAGCTTACCACAATAGCAAACCAGACAACAGCATTGATTCCAGCCAAACATAGCGATAACGTATTCACCACCAAAATAAAATAATTTTCCACTAACCTTCTCAGAATTCTTCAGATGACAGTCCTGTAACATCATATTACACAATCCATATAGGTTTTGTTCGAAAATGTGCATATTTAGCAGCACAAATCGTTGTTATACAATGTGATTAGAAGCAACAGGTCATGCATTCTGGCCGGCGCCATCTTGGAAAGGCACCTAGTCTAATCAATAAATAATCGTAAACTTGACTAAAAAATACAGGTTGGACATCAAATGAAAGATGCATTAGTTATTAATGCAACCGCTGAGTTAGATTTTTAAAATTAACGTTACTAGACATACAGTGTGCGTTACAGCCAGACTAGTGCCGCAATAATGGCGGACAAATCCGTTTACATTTTTCCACATAAATACGGAATAACATCATAAATAGCTCTTACTTTTGGACGAGCTTCCATCAGAATCTTGGCCAAGTGGTCCTTTGTCCAAAAGAATTGTTGCTTGGTTGTAAAACGTCGTGTTCAACTTCGGAAGTAGCAGCTAACAGTAGCTATGCGGCCACAGCATGCCCAAATCCTCAAACTCAATACTAAGGAAATTCCGAAAATAGCAATATACTCGCATAAACTGATATAACTCGGTTTAAAATAACTTCGTTATGATGTTTCTAACACCTATATCGAATTAAATTACAGACGGATATATCTAAGGTCGATAACTGAGCGTTTCAAAATGCCATCCTGAGGTCTTGCTTTGCGTAATGGCGAGCGTTGAAAAGAGAGCTCCCCTCGTTCCTTGGCGTTTTATAAACTCTGAGAACTACGTAGAAAGTCCATTCCACTTCTCATTGGTTACTGACATCCAGGGGAAGGCGGGTGCAGTTCATGTCGACCCATAGGATACATACAGAGCTTTAAACTGATCTGAGAGCAGAGCCTAGTTTTCAGACAATCGCAGTTCCTGTCATGGATTTCGCTGCAGAAAGAGTTCTGTTTCACCCACAGACATAATTCAAACGGTTTTAGAAACTAGAGAGTGTTTTCTATCCAATAGTAAGAATAATATGCATATTGTACGAGCAAGAATTGAGTACGAGGCCGTTTAAATTGGGTACGATTTTGTGCTATGTCGAAATGGCACCCCCCTAGTGGCAAGGTTAATGGTAAAGTGTCCATCAAAGATGAGGCTTCGAGGCCAGGCTGAGAACATGTGGCTAAGTCACTTCGCGGGTATTTGCAGAGTCCCCCTCTTATCTCATTAAATAGGCAGGCCCGTTCATAACATTAAAGATATGAGGTGGTTGGACGATATCTTCCCTCTCTCACCCCGTTCCGTCTCATCAAAGATCCTGCACACGCCACGGTCAGCGTGAACCAGAGTGACTTGAAACAACGCTGGCCAAACAAGATGTAGCTACAAACAAAACACAGTTAAATGGTTCCAGTCTGCCGTGAAGCGTTCATCCATGTATACGGGTAAGAGTCCAACTACATTTTCAGATACAAGATTCTAATTTTGTCAGAAAGTATTTTATTTGCAAGGAAAGCGTACTGTTCGTTAGCTAGCAAACGTCAGCTTGCTGGCTCGCTAGCTAACGTTACATGTATGATCTGTGTAGTAAGATTATTTGAACCAGAAATCCATTTGCATGGATAGCTAGCCAACATTGAACCTAGTTTGTTAGCTTTAGCTACCTGCAGATTTATACTACAGCTATGACAATGTTTGTATTGGTAGTAGTATGAGTTGGGATTATGCCGGTTAATTGCTACATGTCTAAACAAAAAAAGACTCCACTTCGGCCAGGTTATGACATGACCCATCAAATTAGCCAGGTGTGATTACGGCCATCTATTGTATTTCATGAACATGTGTACATGTCTAGACAATAGTGACCAAACCACTTAGCTAGATGTGGCTGGGAGGGTGGTTATAGCAAATACTTCACATGACCCATCTTTTTAGACAAGTAATGATAAAACATTTATAAAATATTTTTATCTGGACACTTTCTGTTTTTGTTATTGCTACTATGCAAGTAACCACTTCAATGTACCATTTACACAGTCTGTATCCTGTGCATGTGACAAATAAACATAGATTTTATTTGATTTAGCCTATGCTAAGGTTTAAGACGATGCTGAATGGGTGTAGACAAAGAAGAGCTCTCCAGTAGGTGTACCAAAACATTCAAGGGCCACTTTCTCAAAAGTGGATTTACAAGTTTGTCAACTTTCAAAGCAGAATGACTTTCCCATTGTTCATCGACTGCAGTGTATGATATACCATTTTCTAGCTCTGAGTCTCTACTTTATCCAATGTAAAAAAAAAAAAATGTAATGTTACTTCATCAGACCGACTCAAGGCGGTCAGTCACATTTTATTATTATTTTTTCAACAAAAAATGTATTAATATGCCACCTCGTTCACATAAATGGCTCACACTTGCTATATAAAGCAAGCAGACAGGCATCGAGGCAAACAGTTACTGTTCCAATGAACATTAGAATGGACAAAAAGTGTGACATAATAGATAATAGTATCTCAGAAATGGCCAGCCTGCAGCAATGACATTGCAGGATTTCATCAAATTATTTTCACAGCACAGAGTAAATGGACAGTCCTGGGGGCGTTGAAATGAACGCCCAGGCCTTCTGGGTCTGCTCTATCAGGTACTGAACAGATGGCGCTAAAGAGAAAATTGCAATGAACTTGTAAATAAATAATCATGAGAGTTACTGGGAGCCTGGGACCTGAACCGGACATCCACATCCATCAACAGTCGAAGGACAGAGATACACTAGCAAGTACCTTTTCACAAATCTGGTAGGACAAAAAAACATGGCTTTGTGCCCAATTAGCAAAAAACATTTTTAGTTTCTTCTGCCGTTTGTTTCTCCTACCGTTAGATGCTATGCTAGTGAGCACTAGCTACCAAGCTAGCATACCGTTAGCTAGCTTGCTAGCTCGTATGCCAAATCATGTCTTACTGAAGTTACTGGTGAGTTCATCATGCTTGTGTCTTTATGCTAGCTAGCTATCCCCAGTTAGACAATTTGTTTTCACTTGTCGCATATGTGCTTGTTGCGTTTTCCCTGTGTTTGTGTCGCCTGCACACTGCTCGTTCTAAAAATAGAACTTCTGCTAATCAAAACCATGGCAGCATGTGCAGTTTTACATGCACCATTGAAATAGGTGTGTTTATGCTGTTGTTCAAATGCACAGATCACTTTATTAATCTTCCCAAAGAAACAACCGGTAATTGGAAAACTTGGGTTAATAATTCTGTCATGCTGCTTTGTTGGCAATATGAACAGCAAAGGTTGAACTGCGCTGATCAAATCAAATGTTATTTGTCACGGGCGCCGAATACAACAGGTGTAGACCTTACAGTGAAATGCTTACTTACTTTCTAACCAACAGTGCAAAAAAGGTATTAGGTGAACAATAGGTAAGTAAAGAAATAAAAACAACAGTAAAAAATACTGAAAAATAACAGTAGCGAGGCTATATACAGTATCGAGGCTATAACAGTAGCGAGGCTATATACAGTAGCGAGGCTATATACAGGCACCGGTTAGTTGGGCTGATTGAGGTAGTATGTACATGTAAATATGGTTAAAGTGACTATGCAAATATGATAAACAGAGAGTAGCAGTAGCGTAAAAGCGGGGTTGGTCGGTAGTGGGTGGCGGGACACAGCGCAAATAGCCCAGTTAGCCAATGTGCGGGTGCACTGGTTGGTCGTGCCAATTGAGGTAGTATGTACATGAATGTATGTACATGAGTGACTATGCATATATGATAAACAGAGAGTAGCGGAAGCGTAAAAGAGGGGTTGGGGGCACACAATGCAAATAGTCTGGGTAGCCATTTGAATACTTGTTCAGGAGTCTTATGGCTTGGGGGTAAAAAGTGTTGAGAAGCCTTTTTGTCCTAGACTTGGCACTCTGGGACCGCTTGCCATGCGGTAGTAGAGAGAACAGTCTATGACTGGGGTGGCTGGGGTCTTTCTTTTAGGGCCTTCCTCTGACACCGCCTGGTATAGAGGTCCAGGATGGCAGGAAGCTTAGCCCCAGTGATGTACTGGGCCGTACACACTACCCTCTGTAGTGCCTTGTGGTCGAAGGCCGAGCAATTGCCGTACCAGGCAGTGATGCAACCAGTCAGGATGCTCTCAATGTTGCAGAAAGATTATGAGGGTTGAGGCTTCGCTCCTGCACCTACACTCTCTTTAAAAGCCCCCTTTGGTGATTGGATGCCATGATGAGATGAGATGGGGAGATAGGCCCCTGACGGAAAAAGCCAGGCACCAGTGTTTCCTTGCACAACCACCGCTCTGATAAGATCATACTTTGGCTGGTGATGAAGCCCAGGGTCAGCCGGCCAGAAGGCAAAACTGAAAGTAGTGTCAAGGGACCAAAAAGAAGAGCGCGACTGCAAAATAATTCAATAAATACAGAATTGTATTCATTAATTTATTAAGCTAGGAGTTTCCATAGAGTACAATATGATATAGATGTATTGATATTTGATTGAATAACTGTCCCTTTTGATAACATCACGTCTCTTCAATCAATTTGATATTGGTCATTCTTTAAGAATGCAAAGAAAATGAATGATGTATGGTCTGTGGCATGAGACCTACGTGGTAATGCCTTCTAAGACGCGGGTGCATTCTTTTCTAAAAAAGATGGGGGTAAAAATTATTGGCACCCCTGTTTTTCAATAATCCAGCACCCTCCCCTTGCGAGGATAATGACACTGAGCCTTTTTCTAAAATGTTTTATGAGATTGGAGAACGCATTGGGAGGGATCTTAGACCATTCCTCCATACAGAATCTTTCCAGATCCTTGATATCCTTTGTCTGCTCTTATGGACTCCCCTCTGGACTGCCCATAGAGTGGACTGCCCATGCACTGCCCATAGCACCGGTTCCAGTCCAAGTGTCAATGCCGTTTAGCAAACTCCGGGCGGTGCTATTGTCAGACGACATGAAAATAGAGTTCTTTGGCGTCGAAAAACAGAAGCATTTACAGAAAAATACCTCATACCTACTGTAAAGTATGGTGGTGGATCTTTGATGTTATGGGGCTATTTTTCTTCTACTGGTACTGGGGAAATCTTTTTCTCTGAGCAATTGTATTAGTATAAAGCATACAATATAGCTCAGTATTTGTATTACGTATTTTATACAGTCGTTTTTGCTCATCTTTATCAAGGGTGCCTATAATTTTGGACCTGACGGTACATCCTCTGTAGTACAAAACGATGACTGTTTTCCCTGGCGTGTTCATCTGATATCAAAGTGAGTTGTCTATTTGTAATTAACATTGCCCTTAAGAACCACCGTCTCTGCACAGATTCTCATTTCATTGCTCATCTCTGTGTAGTTCTCAGAGGATCGGCTGTCTTTTAATATCTTGTTACTCCGTAATAGTTCTTCCATCTTCGACATCAAGGAGATAGGGACACTTCTGAAGATGTCTTTTTTATTAATTTCATACTTTATTAGCCACACTGGCAGCATATCTTTGCGTATCTAGGGGTCTGAGTCATAGGCACTTCGTTGTCACATAGCTGGCGCCTTGAAAAGGACTAAAATACAAAGGGACTGTGACTTTGTGTGCATTAAGTAGAAGTATAAATTCGTCCACAGCCGGGGAGCGATTGACAGCATTTTCATCATGGGTGAGAGAAAGAAAAAAACAGGCAGTGTGTATATATACAGTATATCTGAGATTTGTTCTCCTAATTCCCGGAATTCCTCTGTCCTCAATTCCACACTCAGGCTTTAATGCAGCATCAACATCTCAATTACGCCTAATGGATGGATTAGGCATTTATGTATGTGCATTATGTGGTGAACCTAGTGAATTGATGTGGAACACTAGCGATGAAATGGCTCGTTTCCTTGGGACCGGTCTCGGGAGTGCACAAGGTGCAGATGAAACTGCAGGTAATGTTGGCCCCGATTTAAAATGGCCCGAGTTCAACTTTAGAAGTGAGTGAGTCGGAAAACTCGGCAAGCTCTGCATTTCTGCACCCTACCAAAGCTCAGACATTTCTAAGACTAGTTATGTATCTTCTGCCGGGCTTTGTTGAAATCGCAGAGCAGCGTACAAATAAAGGGTTGTTACTTCTATTTAGTGTGCGTTTTCTTGCATTGCACTTCACTCCAACACTAGTGTAGCACATGCTGTTGATTCTGCCCGAGTGCTCTGTCTCAGTGAGTCTAGATAGCCCTACTATAACACTGGGTGAAAAGGGTCCATATCAGGGGATACCTATGACACATTTTTTATATTCTAGAGAATACAGACCATTTCCAATGCATATTTAGAGTTTTGTGGATATGCACCAGCTGTGTCCTTTAGACACATATAATATTGGGATTACTCCAAATATCACACATGGACATTTCCTGTGGCCGTATAAGGACTCATTCAATATCCTGAGATATGTGACATCCTGTTTTCAAGTTTTTTCTCTCTTCATGTTGACAAATACTGACTGTATACATCGCATATGTATTTTCTCAGCACATTCAAGATAATAAGCTACTGTATATTGATTCCAGATATTCTTCTCTTGGCTGAGGTCCATATCTGGATCTTGATATGCTTTTTCATATGCTGAAAATAAGGACGATTTCTGATGCATTTCTGAGTTTTCAGCACATGCGCAATAATTTGTCAAATGCACAAATCATTTTTGGAACTCCCTCCGGATATCATACATGGTATGGGCGGATATGGACTCATTAGATATCTTAAGATAGGCCTATGTGGACATCTTATTTTCTCTATATGTTGACAAATACTGACAGTAGGCCTATTTTCTCCAGTGTTGAGCGATTAATGCTTTTTGAGGTCGGTTCGGCTTCGGTTCAATTATTTAAAAAATATCACTGTTTCCGATTTCGTAAATTATTTTAAAACATTAAATGCAGTATGCATTATGTGGGTTGAATGCTGTAACAACACAATAAAAAATGTAATAAAAGTTCCATGATGGTAGTGACTGCCCATTACTGCTTATTAAGTATTAAGTATTAACATTAAGTATTATTTTACTTTATTAAAATATTTCAGTTCTGTATATTACATTTGTTTTATTTGATGACTTTATTACTTAATTCCAAGTCATCATCTCATTTCTATAAAGCTGCTGCCTATGCTGTCTAACAAAATCACTATTTTAGTAGTTCTTCAAAGTAAATAAGGCATACTTTTATGACTGCTGAAGACCAACTATCGATCACTTAGATCATGCATTTTCAGGTAGAGATACCTCACAAAGCAACTGCTCTCTAGTCCTCTCGATCGCGCGTTCTTCTGTTTCATCTCTCCCTCTCTTTGTCTGCTCCACAAAGACAAGACAAGTAGGCACACGTTTTTTTATGTAGAATATTGGCCTGTTGGAAAGTACAACTCCCTACTACATCGCACAGTTCGGGCTTGATCTGATAAATCTCTAGAGAAACTGCGCATTGAGCTCAATTAGTTGTTTTAAAAACGAATTTTCTCATCACAACAATGCATATGCTCTTGGTTGAGGTCCATATCAGGATCTTGATAAATGGCTTCCAACTTTTGAAAATAGCTTGGAGTGAGATTTCCTATCGTGACTGTCAATGCTCCACCACTAGCTGGGGGGACAACTTGGTTTGAAGTTACTTCGAAATGATTTGGCCATGAAATTTAGAGTATGCTAAGTGGAGGACATTGAATTACATTGGTTTTTGGTTAGAAGATGTTAACATTAACAGTTGGTGGCAGCAGTTAACCATAGGATGGATTGCAGATTCTCCTTGTTCATAAGAAACCAACATGTAAATATGGTATTCATTTGGGTGAACTATCCCTTTAAAATAGGACCATAGAAAATCCTGCCTAGAGGTAGCTCTCCAAGAGGGTTGGTCACCCACACCTGATCTATGTTTCCCAAATACTGGGTGTTTGAATATGTTCATCAGACAAATTACACCACATTCAAGAAAAATCTAATGAATATCAATCTTCAGTTGGTTGAGGCTGATTTGCAAAACCTTGCCATCATTTTACGCTACATAGGCAAGATTCTTTACATTTATGCCCACCGTTTCTACCTAGCAGCTTGTGCTGAAGAAACATGATATTTGAGGCAAGTGGCATTTCAATATATCCTAATCTCATTTTATGACTTAGCCTATATTCAACATAAAGTACCAGTCAAAAGTTTGGACACATTTTTTTAACAGAAATAGCAGCAATGTGCTTTGAAAATAGCAACCTGGATTAAATATGACGATGTTTGTCTTTCCCTGCCTTGTATAGCCTGCGACTGAATATGGTGCAAATGTATGCTCAGATATGTCACCTTCACATGAAGATCCACAACGATTTCCGGCACCTGAACAGGTCAAATAATTTGGGCGCTGGACATTTCATGAGGTGGATTTAGCTCATTTTCGATCAGACATACATGGATAAATATTCAAATATCTACGATTCACATATCATGTAACAATATCTATTGAAATCATGCATTTCTGGGGGAAAAACGGATACAAATATGATCAGGTAGACTACAGATACTGTATGATACATTTCTGAAGATATTTGGATTCGTTCATGCTTAAGTATAAAGGCTTAGATACAGTGCCTTCAAAAACTATTCACACACTTGCCTTTTTCCACATTTTGATGTGTTACAAGGCAGGATTGAAATTGATCTAACTATCATTTTTTGTCAACGATATATACAAAATACTCTGTAAAAAGGTCTAACATTTGTAAAAATAAAGCACAAATATACACTACCGTTCAAAAGTTCGGGGTCACTTAGAAATGTCCTTGTTTTTGAAAGACCATTAAAATTACATCAAATTGATCAGAATTACAGTGTAGACATTGTTAATGTTGTAAATGACTATTGTAGCTGGAAACGGCGGATTTTTTAATGGAATATCTACATAGGCGTGCAGACGCCCATTATCAGCAACCATCACTCCTGTGTTCCAATGGCACGTTGTGTTAGCTAATCCAACTTTATCATTTTAAAAAGCTAATTGATCATTATAAAACCCTTTTGCAATTATGTTAGCACAGCTGAAAACTGTTGTACTGATAAAGAAGCAATAAAACTGGCCTTCTTTAGACTAGTTGAGTATCTGGAGCATCAGCATTTGTGGGTTAGATTACAGGCTCAAAATGGCCAGAAACAAAGAGCTTTCTTCTGAAACTCGTCAGTCTATTCTTGTTCTGAGAAATGAAGGCTATTCCAGGCGAGAAATGGCCAAGAAACTGAAGATCTCGTACAACGCTGTGCACTACTCCCTTCACAGAACAGCACAAACTGACTCTAACCAGAATAGAAAGAGGAGTGGGAGGCCCCGGTGCACAACTGAGCAAGAGGACAAGTACATTAGAGTGTCTAGTTTGAGAAACAGACGTCTCACAAGTCCTCAACTGGCACCTTCATTAAATAGTACCCGCAAAACACCAGTCTCAACATCAACAGTGAAGAGGCGACTCCGTGATGCTGGCCTTCCAGGCAGAGTTGCAAAGAAAAATCCATATCTCAGACTGGCCAATAAAAAGAAAAGATTAAGATGGGCAAAAGAATACGGACACTGGATATGGGAACTCTGCCTAGAAAGCCAGCAACCCGGAGTCGCCTCTTCACTGTCAGACAGGCCTCTTTACACCTATGTAGATATTCCATGAAAAATCTGCTGTTTCCAGCTACAATAGTCATTTACAACATTAACAATGTCTACACTGTATTTCTGATCTATTTTATTTTAATGGACAAAAAAAAGGCCTTTCTTTCAAAAAGAAGGACATTTCTAAGTATATACACTATATACGGTAGTGTATATTGATTACATAAGTATTCAAACCCAAGTCAATTCATGTTAGAATCACCTTTGGCAGCAATTACATCTGTCTTTCTGGGTAAGTCTCTATGAGCTTTGCACACCTGGATTGTACAATATTTGCACATGTTTCTTGAAAAAGCTCTTTCAAGACTTGCCATAGATTTTCAAGCCAATTTAAGTCAAAACTGTAACTAGGCTACTCAGGAATAGTCAATGTCGTCTTGGTAAGCAACTCCAGTGCATATTTAGCCTTGTGTTTTAGGTTATTGTCCTGCTGAAAGGTGAATTAGTCTTTCAGTGTCTGTTGGAAAGCAGACGACCATGTTTTCCTCTAGGATTTTGCCTGTGCTTTGCTCTACTCAGTTTATTTATATATATATTTGAAAAACTCTAGTCCTTGCCGATGACAAGCATACCCATAACCTGACGCAGCCACCACCATGCTTGAAAAAATTAAGAGTGGCACTCAGTGATGTGTTGTATTTGCCCCAAATATAATGCTTTGCATTCAGGAAAATAAATTAAATTCTCTGCGATATGTTTTGCATTTTTACTTTAGTGCCATTTTGCAAACAGGATGCATGTTATGGAATATTTTTATTCTGTACAGGATTCCTTATTTTCACGCTGTCATTTATGTTAGTATTGTGGAGTCACTACAATGTTGATCCAGACAGTTTTCTCCCATCACAGCTATTAAACTCTGTAACTGTTTTAAAGTCACCATTGGCCTCATGGTGAAGTCTCTGAGCGGTTTCCTTCCTCTCCGGCAAGTGAGTTAGGAAGGACACCTGTATCTTTGTAGACACACCATCCAAAGTGTAATTAATAACTGCACCATGCTCAAAGGGATATTCAATGTCTGCTTTTTTTACCCATCTACCTCCCTTGTCTTTGTGGTTGAATCACTGTTTGAATTTCACTGCTTGACTGAGAGACTTTACAGATAATTGTATGTGTGGGGTACAGAGATGCGGTAAACATTAAAAATGTTAAACACCATTATTTCACACAGAGTGAGTCCATGCAACGTATTATGTGACTTGTTAAGCACATTTCTACTCCTAAACTTATTTAGGCTTGCCTAAAGTGGTTGAATACTTATTGACCCAAGACATTTCAGCGTTTTATTTTCAATTAATTTGTTAAATGTTGTTAATCTAAAAACATAATTCCACTTTGACATTATAGGGTATAGTGTGTAGGCCCGTGACACAAAATCCCAACTTAATCCATTTTAGATTCAGGCTGTAACACAACAAAATGTGGAAAAAGTCGAGGGGTGTGAATACTCACTGTATGTCAGCATGTTGTCACATATCCTTTCCGGAGTTAGAATATTATACAAATATGTAAGCAGGTGCATGCGCATCAGGTGCGTGTCTTGAACACATCTCACCCCTGATATCTCTCTTGGTTCATACGGTAGCAGGGACATTTCGGAGGTCTGGATTGGATGCATGTAGAAACTGTCCCATTACGGAGAATATCCTAGCTCCTATTATGAAAATAAGGATATGTATCTGGAGCATGTCTTCTCCTTATATCTAATCAAGCGTCAGATATCCGGAATTATATAGATATCCACTCATATTGACCCTTTTGCGACCAGTGTAATGGCAAAATGTCTCTCCATGCATAATCATTGTTTACCATTACTCATTCGATACACGAGCCACTGTACTGTAGTGTATTATTACAGCTCTTGGAGTCACTGTCATAATGGACCACGAGTTTCAAAATATAAATAGTAAAGTAAAGTAGGGGAGAGTGGGGTAAGTTGACACAAAGGAGTAAGTTGAGGCAACCTTGTTTCTAGGAAACCATACACAAAATGTATAATTTCACCAAATATTTAGGAAGAGGTCATGGAAGAAACCATGTTGTAAGCAAGATAGGTTAAAAAAACAGATTTTCACCAAGTCAAATTAATTTATTGTGTTGAGGTTTCATGATGTTTGTATCTAAACCAAAGTAGATCATTTTAAGATTGTTATATACATCAGTTGGGTCTATATAAGCTTCAATATGAGGTCCTAAACCTAGCATGAAAGTGCATCCTTGTAGCTGTGTGGGCAAATATAGTCAAAATGTTTGCCTTGGGGTAAGTTGAGCCAATGGTTGAGCCCATGGCATGTTGAGAAAATTGAAATGTTTTCAAGCATTATCGCTGGGATATGAGGTAACAACAGGGCCTGCCTGGCCTATGTTAAGTGTAAAAAAAAGTTTGGGTTTTAAAAGATGCTTAAAATTATTAAAAGACAAAAAAGCTGTTGTGATTGTGTTAACATGTGTTTGCTAAATAACGATAGACATGGTTTGAAAAGGGTAGTGGTAATATTTCATTCAGTGCAGGAATTTGTAGACGGCTTAACTTACCGTGTCCCGCAGCTCAACTTACCACTCGGGAGCAGAATTCATGTTTACATTAATTCTGATTATTTCCAGGGATACACAACATCCTGAAATATATGTATATATCTTAGAAAGAATACTATATTTCCCTTGATGGAGTGATGCTGAATGTAAAAAATTCTCAACTAAAGATACACAAATAAACTACTAGTAGTACTTCAAAGTATGTTTACTTAAAGGGATACTTTGGGATTTTGACAATGTGGCCCTTTATGTACTTCCCCACAGTCAGATGAACTCGTGGATACCATTTTTATGTCTCTGTGTGCAGTTTCAAGGAAGTTGATAACTAGCGCTAGCACAATTGTTAACTAGCATTAGCGCAATGACTGGAAGTCTATGGGTATCTGCTAGCAGTCATTGCGCTAACACTAGTTAACAATGGCTCGCAAAACTACTGTACCTCTAACTTCCTTCATGCTGGACACAGAGACATAATAATGGTATTCACGAGTTCATCTGACTCTGGGGAAGTTGTACAATTCCGAAGTATCTCTTTAAGTACTTTGCCATAATGCCCACTGCACTGCTGACCGATGACAGCCTTCTTCTGGACGTTTTTTCATTACTTTAACAATCCATATTGAAATATTATGGAGCATTTGGAATGTTTCGACCCAAGCTCTGACAGAGGAAAAGGAAGGTCTTTGCATCAGAAGCTGGAAGGGGATGGCGGTTTGTGTTTCGGAGGGCCTTTCAGTGTAGACACATCCTCATTATGTGCCAAGAACAAAGACATGTCCAGTGACATGCTTAAAGGTCACACTCTGGGAATAGACTGAACACAAACACATTACTCATGCTTTAGGCCTAACGCATCACTCTCATTCACTCGTTCAGAGTAGTCATGGTTATAGCACCAGGCAGAGATGCCACCCTGACCTGTCTGGGTAAATGCCACGAAGAGGCCGGCCAGTCAAAGAAAGACATTTTCAGACTTCAGACCCAAAATGCCTCAAAACTAAACGCCACGGGCGGAAAGAGAGATGGGAGTGTCACATGGTCAGCGAAATGAAACAAGCGTTGTGGAAAAAGAGGGGATGTGTGGATGTAACCCTATTCATTTGTATCATTTTGGGTGGGGAACGTTATCATTCCAATTCCAGTAATTAAAACATCATTCGTGCACGGCAAGGAGTTTCTATTTGTTTGTGTTGCTGTCACACAAGGCAGGGTCTCCAAAGCATCAGAACATTACAAACCAATTTCCCTATATCAGCTTATATTCACATTTGATTCTGTCGCAATGCTGATGGGAGTTGGAACAAGGTCTCAGTACACAGAAATCTAAATAACGTTATGACGCCTGGCGCAAACCTCATTTATAATCCAATGCCTCGGCAGAATTCGATTAGGACTTTTTTTTCTTCCCTTCCTTTATTCAGGTCAAAATAAGGAAAATGGAGATAATAAAAACAACATCAACATACATTTTCTGGGTGGTTGCAATGCCTCCATCACAATGCTTGCAAGTGCACAAAAGCTAGCCGAGGACATGCTAATTATATCAACATGCTCCTTTTCTGTGAGAGTAACCAAATACCTACTGCAGTGTACATAGCTGGGCCAATGTTATGCACGTGATTACCAAGTGGCTAATCACTGCATTATTAAAGTCAATGTCTAGTGTTTCCAGATTTCTATGAAATAGGCAATATGAGTGAAATAGTTTTCCTTACAAAAAAATGGTAATTAAGTATATTCAAAATCAGCTTTTCTGTGTTTGAATGGTGTGGGCGTATACCGGTCAATAAAAATAATCAGGCGAGTTGACCACTGATTGGCCAGCTCAGTTTGAGGTGTTTTTTCTTCAATGTATGTGTTGGACGAATCCACAAGTGTCACGTTCCTGACCTGTTTTCTGTTGTTTTGTATGTGTTTAGTTGGTCAGGGCGTGAGTTGGGGTGGGCATTCTATGTTATGTTTTTCTATGTTGGGTTAAATGTGTTGCCTGATATGGTTCTCAATTAGAGGCAGGTGTTTGACGTTTCCTCTGATTAAGAACCATATTAAGGTAGGCTGTTCTCACTGTTTGTTTGTGGGTGATTGTTCCTGTGTCTATGTCCGTTGCACCACACGGGACTGTTTCGTTTGTTCATTCGTTTGGTTAGTCTGTTCCTGTTCGTGCGTTCTTCGTGTTATTGTAAGTTCTCATGTTCAGGTCTGTCTACGTCGTTTTGTTGTTTTGTAGTTATTCAAGTGTATTTCGTGTCAGTGTTCGTCTTGTTTAATAAATTCATTCATGTCTTCATACCTCGCTGCGTGTTGGTCCGATCCATGCTCCTCCTCATCCGAGGAGGAGGAATTAGACGAACGTTACAACAAGAGTATTTGGGTATGAGTAAACAGAATATGAACTTTGAGATTGTCACTGGACACCATGAAAATATGACAAATTAATAAGATTAGGCAGTTCCAAACGGCCACATGAAAGCATTGAAGTTAACCAGGTTTAATTAGGTCTTTCCCTGGCTTTCTATTCCCTGTGACACATGAGTCAAACGAAAAGCCTAAACGAAATTAATTTATTCACCTGTCAAGCCAAACGTGTGATCACAAGCACCTTTTCAGATAAGGAATATTGGAGCCCACTTGCATGCAATCTCAACATAGTTGCATCACGATAGCCGAGACAGCATTTCAAGGAATTTTTGTATTCATTTTTTTACGCTCCAACGATATACTGTATTTAAAAAGAGTCAGTCTGTCCAGTGCTGAAACAATGTCTTAAGTTAGCTTCAAAACGTATTCAGCGTGGCAAAATGTCCCTGACGCAATGTCAGAGTGGTAATTTAGACTGTGGCCCCTATATGGAGCGGGGAAACTTTGGAACATCTGGGGTATCCCTTGGCGAGGGGTTGGCAGCCGAGCCTGGAGGAGGTGTCTGCCCTGAGTGACAAACAGATGCGTGACCTCTCGCTGTCCCGGGCAACAATGCAAAGGGATAACTCGTTAATCACAAAACCCTGTACGTGAGAGAGGGCTACTGATGCCAACTGCTCGGTGGTTAGTGGTGGAAAAAGTACCCAATTGTCATACTTGAGTAAAAGTAAAAGATATCTTAAAAGAAAATGACTCAAGTAAAAGTGAAAGTCACCCAGTAAAATACTACTTGAGTAAAAGTCTAAAAGTATTTGGTTTCAAATGTACTTAAGTTTCAAAAGTAAAAGCATAAATCATTTAAAAATTATTTTATTAAGCAAACCAGATGACACAATTTTATTGTTTTTTAAATTTACGGATAGCCATGGGCACAGTTCAACACTAAGACACAATTTACAAACGAAGCATTTGTGTTTAGTGAATCCGCCAGATCAGAGGCGGTAGGGAAGACCAGGGATGTTGTTTTGATAAGTGCGTGAATTAGACCATTTTCCTGCCCTGCTTAGCATTCAAAATGTAATGAGTACTTTTGGGTGTCAGGGAAAATGTAAGGAGTAAAAAGTACATTATTTTCTTTAGGAATGTAGTAGAGGAAAAGGAAAAGTTGTCAAAAATGTTAAATACTTAAGTACTTTAAACCACTGTCAGTGGTCATATGCTTGCATAAATGCATATGACACAGACACACACACACACTATAAAGCAACACCCTCAAACAGGCCCACTTATGGAAGAATCCTTCATTCTACCTTAAGCATTACATATACAGCATTATAGAGACAAAGATAATTTTGTTGTACGTTTATGCGCATGTGTTTACACATTGCATTCAATTCCTTCAGTTGTTGGTTTCTCTGATCAGGTAAGTCCTTCGCCTTACCCTTACAAAACACCAGCTATAACAGGGCTCCAGACTGCGACCATTTCGTCACATTTTGTGACCCTTTGACTTGGCTGTGCAAGTAAAACATTGAATTGCTGTCACCGATGCGAGCTGCACAAGCTACCTGGTCACCTCAAAACGTCCTATTTTTTTAGTGGAGTAAAGTTCATTATCATCATGATTCTTGTTATGAAAGTGTCGGCCCTGCCGCTTTGCCTGTTTCGCTGGGGTCGGCTGCTGTAATGAGCGAGCCTGTAATGAGCGCCCCAAAAAACGCATTATGATTGTAGAACATTTCAAAATGCAATAGTGGGGGAAAAATACAACTTTTGAAGCCACTACTGTTGTCTACACTGTAGGTGTCATTTTTATTACTCAACTCTCCATATTGAGCTCAAAAACTGCAATTGAGATATCTGATAAGACTTTGAAATATGGAGAGAAATGCACATCGGCCATCTCTATTGCAGTAGGCCTACTACCGATGCAGTTTTTTAAAGGGCATTATATTTACTGTTAGATTAATGCATGGCTACTAGCAGTAGATGTTATATTTTGAGTAAGCGATCTAGGTAATGTGTTTCCACTTCCTCAGGTGGTAAATTAGCACCAATTGAATTAGGCCATTATATGATATTAGTGCAAATAAAGATGAAGGCATCTCTATTGTACAAAATAGAAATAGAATACCATCTCAGTAGTCTATTACACTTCTTAATAAAGCATTGTGAATTTCTTTATAATGACTTTATATAAGATTTTTTTTATCATTGTTCTATTGTGTGACTCGACCAAATCATGGGGTGGTGCCACCGACTGAAAGGGTTAGTGGCACCAGTTCCACCAGGGGAAAATGTTAGACTGGAAAGTTATCTTCTCTCTTCCCTATGACAGCCAAAGACAATATATAACTCCAGACTGTATATTATCTTTATAGTGCAACACAGGGGAGAGGGGAGAGATGAAACACTTACCTGTCACCTTGCCTTGGCTAAAGGAGACTTAATTACCTATCAAACTAGCCCTTCAATGTCAACAGAATAAATCTGTTTCGTAAATGTGCAAGTAACCATTTTTGACTTTTCACTTCCCAAGGGGAGCAAAAATCAATTTTAATCAAAAGTCCTCAATCCGGTCCATCCATATGTATGTTCACAGTGCAGTGTACTGTACATCATCTGAGCTAATAAATATGGCTGTCTGACTGAAGAAGAAGGGGGGGGGGGGGAGTAATTGAAGTTGTTCTTTGCCATTGCTTAGTGAGGCAGTTTTTACTGCTGCTGGAGTGCTGAAAGTCTTGCTTTATTGTATTGTCAACATTCCTAATGAGTTCGTCTTATAATTGAGAACCAGGGGGGATAAATGATGGAGGAAACATTCAAAATGTCTACCAACCGTGTTACAGATCAGGCCCATTACTTTATAGAACCTGCGGTTTCCTTCTTGTGAACATATAGTTACAGTGCCAGTACTTTTCTCCATACAGGCCTCTCAGAGAGCTCTCCCTCACTCGTACAACACTTGTTTATATATATAGCCATGTTATGTAAATATGGAAATGCTAATGCTTTTTTTCAAGTTTGTTTTTTTCCCTCTGTGCATGACTCGGGGTTGCTTGCCTTAATTCAACTCCGATTGCATTTCCTGACCCTTAATCTTGTGGGAAAGCGAGGGGGATTTTCAAAGCAAGTTAAAGTATGTATATTAATAGAGCGTATTAATTGATTTATTTCAGCCTAAATGCTAAAGGGGCGGCTGACTCCTTTTCAGCGACCGTCGGACGTTTTGGCAACAAATTCCCAACAACTAAGCCAGACTGACAGCCCCTTCTGAAATATGTGGAGAAACTAATTTGCGGCTCGCATTGGAGCACTAATCTATTTATCACATTTTAGTGGAAGTGACGTTAACTCGACCGAATCGCTCAAACAGACGCGATGAAACGTTTGTTGGACGTTACATATTGAATCGGGGGTGTTACAGAAAGCTTTTTACTGTTTCTATTCTTTCTCCTCGCCGTGATGGAAAGTCGAGCATGTTTATACATGAAATGCCCAGAGAATATTTGCTTCAAGGGTTCCCTCCGTGAATCACAATAGCCTTCTTAGGGAGGAGAAAAAAGACAAGGAGAGAGAAGAGAGAGGGAAGAAGGGATGGACAAATCTGCTTACTTTGGAGCTTATTGAGCAGAATGAATCATCCACAGAGATGAAACGTGACTGCAAAGCAAAAGGTAAGACAATCCCAACGAGAAGGGGGGAGAGAGCGAGAGACAGGAGAGAGAGAGCGAGAGACAGGAGAGAGAGAGGGAGAGAGAGAAAGAAAGGGAGAGAGGTAGAGAGAAGAGGGAGATTCAGAGAGAGAGTAAGAGACGGATGAGAGGATGGTTAGAGAGGGAGAACAGGCAGAAAGGCAGACAGCAAAAATGTGACAGAGCAGTGGAGGCTGGTGGGAGGAGCTATTGGAGGACGGGCTCGTTGTAATGGCTGGAATAGAATTGATGGAACGGTATCAAACACATCAAACATATGGAAACCACGTTTGACTCTGTTTCATTTATTCCATTCTAGCCATTACAATGAGCCCGTCCTCCTACCAGCTCCTCCCACCAGCCACTTTAATTCCCACTGTGACAGAGGTAGGGAGGAGAGCAAGAAAGCAGAGAGTGAGAGAGAGAAGGGTGGGGGAATTAAAGGCCAGATGAAATTAGTTCCATCAGGCCAGTGTGATTGTTATTTTTATAGTGTGGCCGCCAGCGGGGAACTGACTAGTGCCTCCTGGGATTGTCACAGGCAGGGGTTGCTGACACAGAGCGCTTTCAATATCACTGACAGAATTGTTCAAGCCTTCAAGGTGTCACTATTGATAGTGACAACGCTCTTTGAAAAGCTCTCTCTCTCTCTCTCTCTCTCTCTCTCTCTCTCTCTCTCTCTCTGAGAGGGTCCATTGGAGTTGTTTTCTTTTGCTTTCTGACAGATGTGGAGAGAGTTACAGTGAATCTATCTGCTTTATCTCCCATCCTTACATGTAGAGAGGGTTACAGTGGCTCTCGATCAGAGGCAAGTGGATGGTGTAAGGAAGGGAGAGAAAGCAGATAGATTGTTTATTCAGGACTTCTTAGAAAGCCCAGGACTAAGCTTACATGACACACTAACCCAGAGCCAAACAAATCAAACAGACGTGGTATGTCACTCATCTGACAATTGGTGTGTGCATGTGTGTGTGTCTGTGTGAGAGTCACGGCTGCTCTGAATCACCTACATAATTTTCCAGTCAATGTCATGACCTGTGCATAGCAAACCTCACCCTGCATTGGATTTCCTCTCATTCAGGGGGAACAATGCTACGGGTTTTCCAGACTACTTGAACATTAATGACTCTGAGGCCTTTAATTGCCAATGGGGACAGAGAGGAAGACAATAGTTTAGGGGACAGGCAGCTCTTTTTCTACTATTGATTATTTGTCCTGACCTTCAAGCATGAAAAGAAGACAAGAGGATGGAGAGATGGAATGTTTCCCGAGCAACAAAACACCACTCCTTCCTCTCTCCCTCCCTCTCTTTCTCTTCCGTTTTATCCGATCCTTCCATCCCCCTCTCCTCCTCTCCTCTCTCTGCAGTCTTTAAAGCAGTTCCAAAACTATAATCCTACACAGGGAGCCAAAACCCCCAGCCTCATGCTTTAGCCAAAGAAGCTGCAGGCGAGCAACAGTTCTATAAGTGAAGAAACTTTACCTGATGCGTTCAATAAATAGTGAACATTTTATGTAAGCAATATTTATTTTCTATCAATAAGTTCATTTCTTCAGATTGTTTAGATTAAGTATCAATACGCAACATGCAACAATTTCAAAGATTTTACTTAGTTACAGTTCATATAAGGAAATCAGTCAATTGAAATATATTTAATTAGGCCCTAATCTATGGATTTCACATGACTTTATTACAGACAGAAACACTCCACAGTTTCATCAGCTGTCCGGGTGGCTGTTCTCAGATGATCCTGCAAGTGAAAAAGCCGGATGTAGAGGTCCTGGGCTTTGTTAGACGTGGTCTGCGGTTTTGAAGCGGGTTGGGCGTACTGCCAAATTCTCTAAAACGGTGTTGGAGTTGGCTTATGGTAGAGAAATGAACATCACATTTTCTGGCAACAGCTCCGGTGGACATATGTGAACCCTTTGGAATTACCTGGATTACCTGGTCATCAAATTTGATCTGATCTTCATCTAAGTCACAACAACAGATAAACATAGTTTGCTTAAACTAATAACACACAAATTATTGTATTTTTCTTGTTTATATTGAATACATCATTTACACATTCACAGTGTAGGATGGAAAAAGTATGTGAACCTCTAGGCTAATGACTTCTCCAAAAGCTAATAGGAGTCAGGAGTCAGCTAACCTGGAGTCCAATCAATGAGACAAGATTGGAGATGTTGGTTAGAGCTGCCTTGCCCTATAAAAAACACTCACAAAATGTGAGTTTGCTATTCACAAAAAGCATTGCCTGATGTGAACTATGCTTAAGATTAAGAATTTTTGACTTGCATGAAGCTGGAAAGGGTTACAAAAGTGCCTCTAAAAGCCTTGATGTTCATCAGTCCACGGTAAGACAAATTGTCTATACATGGAGAAAGTTCAGCACTGTTGCTACTCTCCCTAGGAGTGGCCGTCCTGCAAAGATGACTGCAAGAGCACAGCGCAGAATGCTCAATGAGGTTAAGAAGAATCCTAGAGAGTCAGCTAAAGACTTACAGGAATCTCTGGAACATGCTAACATCTCTGTTGACACATCTACGATACGTAAAACACTAAACAAGAATGGTGTTTGTGGGAGGACACCACGAAAGAAGCCACTGCTGTCCAAAATAAACATTTCTGCACGTCTGAAGTTTGCAAAAGTGCACCTGGATGTTCCACAGCGCTACTGGCAAAATATTCTGTGGACAGATGAAACTACAGTTGAGTTGTTTGGAAGGAACACACAACAGTATGTGTGGAGAAAAAATGGCACAGCACACCAACATCAAAACCTACTCCCAACTATAAAGTCCAAAAGATGGTGTTCTAAAACTTTCGACCGGTAGTGTGTGTGTGTGTATTTATACAGTTCAAGTCGGAAGTTTACATACACTTAGGTTGGAGTCATTAAAACAAGTTTTTCAACCACTCAACAAATGTCTTGTTAACAAACTATAGTTTTGGCAAGTCGGTTAGGACATCTACTTTATGCATGACACAAGTAATTTTTCCAACAATAGTTTACAGATTATTTCACTTATAATTCACTGTATCACAATTCCAGTGGGTCAGAAGTTAACATGCACTATGTTGACTGTGCCTTTAAACAGCTTGGGAAATTCCAGAAAATTATGTCACGGCTTCAGAAGTTTCTGATAATAGGCTAATTGACATCATTTGAGTCAATTGGAGGTGTACCTGTGGATGTATTTCAAGGCCTACCTTCCAACTCAGTGCCTCTTTGCTTGACATCATGGGGAAATGAAAATAAAAAATTGTAGACCACCACAAGTCTGGTTCATCTTTGGGAGCAATTTCCAAACGCCTGAAGGTACCACATTCATCTGTACAAACAATAGTACGCAAGTATAAACACCATGGGACCATGCAGGAAGGAGGCACGTTCTGTCTCCTAGAGATGAACGTACTTTGGTGCGAAAAGTGCAAATCAATCCCAGAACAACAGCAAAGGACCTTGTGAAGATGCTGGAGGAAACAGGTACAAAAGTATCCATATCCACAGTAAAACGAGTCCTATATCGGCATAACCTGAAAGGCCGCTCAGCAAGGAAGAAGCCACTGCTCCAAAACTGCCATAAAAAAGCCAGACTACAGTTTGCAACTGCACATGGGGTCAAAGATTGTACTTTTTGGAGAAATGACCTCTGGTCTGATGAAACAAAAATAGAACTGTTTAGCCATAATGACCATCGTTATGTTTGGAGGAGAAATGGGGAGGCGTGCAAGCCGAAGAACACCATCCCAACCGTGAAGCACGGGGGTGGCATCATCATGTTGTGGGGGTGCTTTGCTGCAGGAGGGACTGGTACACTTCACAAAATAGATGGCATCATGAGGCAGGAAAATTATGTGGATATATTGAAGCAACATCTCAAGACATCAGTCAGGAAGTTAAAGCTTGGGTGTAAATGGGTCTTCCAAATGGACAATGACCCCAAGCATACTTCCAAAGTTGTGGCAAAATGGCTTAAGGACAACAAAGTTAAGGTATTGGAGTGGCCATCACAAAGCCCTGACCTCAATCCCATAGAAAAATTGTGGGCAGAACTGAAAAGGCCTACAAACCTGACTCAGTTACACATGCTCTGTCAGGAGGAATGGGCCAAAATTCACCCAACTTATTGTGGGAAGCTTGTGGAAGGCTACCCGAAACATTTGACCCAAGTTAAACAATTTAAAGGCAATGCTACCAAATACTAATTGAGTGTATGTAAACTTCTGACCCACTGGGAATGTGATGAAAGAAATAAAAGCTGAAATAAATCCTTCTCTACTATTATTTTGACATTTCACATTCTTAAAATAAAGTGGTGATCCTAACTGACCTAAGACAGGGAATTTTACGAGGATTAAATGTCAGGAATTGTGAAAAACTGAGTTTAAATGCATTTGGCTAAGTTGTATGTAAACTTCCGACTTCAACTGTATATATATGCACACACGTACACAATAGAAGGCCAGCATCACGGAGTCGCCTCACTGTTGATGTTGAGACTGGTGTTTTGCGGGTACTATTTAATGAAGCTGCCAGTTGAGGACTTGTGAGGCGTCTGTTTGTCAAACTAGACACTAATGTACTTGTCCTCTTGTTCAGTTGTGCACCGGGGCCTCCCAGTCCTCTTTCTATTCTGGTTAGAGACAGTTTGTGCTGTTCTGTGAAGGGAGTAGTACACAGCGTTGTATGAGATCTTCAGTTTCTTGGCCATTTCTCGCATGGAATAGCCTTCATTTCTCAGAACAAGAACAGACTGACGAGTTTCAGAAGAAAGCTCTTTGTTTCTGGCCATTTTGAGCCTGTAATCGAACCCACAAATGCTGATGCTCCAGATACTCAACGGGTCTAAAGAAGGACAGTTTTATTGCTTCTTTATCAGTACAACAGTTTTCAGCTGTGCTAACATAATTGCAAAAGGGTTTTCTAATGATCAATTAGCTTTTTAAAATGATAAACTTGGATTAGCTAACACAACGTGCCATTGGAACACAGGAGTGATGGTTGCTGATAATGGGCGTCTGCACGCCTATGTAGATATTCCATAAAATATCTGCCGTTTCCAGTTACAATAGTTTTTTACAACATTAACAATGTCTACATTGTATTTCTGATAAATTTGATGTTATTTTAATGGACAAAAAACAAGGACATTTCTAAGTGACCCCAAACTTTTGAACCAGTGTACCAGTCAAAAGTTTGGACACACCTACTCATTCAAGAGTTTTTCTTTATTTTGACTATTTTCTACATTGTAGAATAATAGTAAAGACATCAAAACTATGAAGTAACACATATGGTATCATGTAGTAACCAAACAAGTGTCATTTAGTGTAATCTAAAATATATTTTAGATCCTTCAAAGTAGCAACCCTTTGCCTTGATAACAGCTTTGCACACTCTTGGCATTCTCTCAACCACCAGCTTTTTAATGTATTTATTTTTTCTTTATTTAACTAGGCAAGTCAGTTAAGAACAAATTCTTATTTTCAATGACGGCCTAGGAACAATGGGTTAACTGCCTTGTTCAGGGGCAGAACGACCTTTCGTTTACTAGTCCAACGCTCTAACCACTAGGCTACCCTGCCATGCTAGCTTCACGAGGTAGTCACCTGGAATGCATTTTAATTAAAAGTTCATTTGTGATATTTCTTTCCTTCTTAATGCATTTGAGCCAATCAGTTGTGTTGTGCCAAGATAGAGGTGGTATACAGAAGATAGCCCTATTTGGTAAAAGACAAGACCATATTGGTGCAAGAAATGCTCAAATAAGCAAAGAGAAACGACAGTCCATCATTACTTTAAGACATGAAAACATCAAGAACTTTTAAAGTTTCTTCAAGTGCAGTCGCAAAAACCATCAAGCGCTATGATGAAACTGGACCGCCACAGGAAAGAAAGACCCAGAGTTACCTCTGCTGCAAAGGATAAGTTAATTGCAACCCAAAAAAAATATTCACAGAGTTCAAGTAAAAGACACATCTCAACATCAACTGTTCAGAGGAGACTGCATGAATCAGGCCTTCATGGTTGAATTGCTGGATATAAACCACTACTAAAGGACACCAATAAGAAAAAGAGACTTGCATGGGCCAAGAAACACGAGCAATGGACATTAGACCGGTGGAAATCTGTCCTTTGGTCTGATGTGTCCAAATGTGAGATTTTTGGTTCCAACCGCAGTGTCTTTCTGAGACGCAGAGTAGATGAACGGATGATCTCCGCATGTGTAGTTCCCACCGTGAAGCAAGGGGGAGGAGGTGTGATGGTGCTTTGCTGGTGACACACAATGTAGAAAATAGTAAAAAATAAAGAAAAACCCTTGAATGAGTAGGTGTGTCCAAACTTTTGACTGGTACTGTACATACAGTACATGCATAACCTATATTTCTCTCCCAAAAATGATAAGACAATGATAGTACATAATTGTTTAAATGTTTTCCAGAGAGCAGTAGAAAAATGCTCTCCTAAAATGAAGATAAATCTGGATCCAGGGGAGGGGGCCTGCATGCAGAGGGAGTGTGTATGATTATGTTAACCATATGCTTCCGAAAACAGAAATTAGCCAAACATCGAGGGAATTGGAGAAGAGAGGCGAGTTTCAAAAGCGAGCAGTTAAGCTTGTCGAAGTATTTAATCTATGAATAGCAGGCATGCGACTCCAAACCATGACTTTGGGAGGGAAGGGGGAGGGAGGAATTGAAAAGGCTGGCGTATGCTTAAAACAGATGTTAGCCTTTTTCTGTGTGTGTGATACGGACGACTTCAAATCGCAAGCTGCATTTTTAACAGCATCATCCTACCTGGGCACGGCTCGAAGCAGAATTCAACATCACACCGCAACGTTGCGCCTATCTTAAAACATCCACCTGTCCATGTATAGAAAACAGCCTTATTACCTGCTGGAGGGGATCGAGAACCCCTGCTTACTCCTTCCAAACTCATTTTGGATATGAAAAGGTCTCGGGGGAAACTGTTTACTTTAGAATGTTTTTTCTCCAGGAAAACAAGGAAGAACTCGATTGATCTTCGATTTGCATAATCCATTTGCGATTTTACACGCCTCATTTTCACCTAGGGGTCTACTGTGGATCGTCAAACTTTGATATACCCAAAACCTGCAACTTATAAATATGTATCGAACTAACTGAGTCCAATTTCAAACAGGGAACATCTCATGGCATGTTGTGCAAGTTAGAAATGTAAGCATGTCTACCGGTAGATGCCAGAAATGACATTGAGGTCAATATTTATAATGTTAAGTGCATACATTCTGATTCCTCTAGGCCCTGTCTGTTGCGAGCAAATAAAGAAAATGACCAGATACTCTTCTATACACTACCGCCCATCCCTACACCCATCGGACTGCCATAAGCCTTTAACACAATGAAGACCTCTTCATAGTGCCAGAGACCCCTTACCGTCCACCACTTCACCTACATGCAGCTAGTCTTTTAGGGAGATTGAGTTCTCTCTGTGTGCATTAAGTGATGAAAGTCAGGTGCTGCCATATTAGTTGTCACTGAGGGATTCCGCAGGTGAGCCTTGAAGCCCTCCTCCTGCTTTGACCGGAGAGAAATAAGAGGAAGGGTAATGCCACTTTGGCAACACCAAGGCAGCGCAGGAGCTAAGATAGAGTGGGCGGCCTGAGGCATGACGCTGCATACAAGTCTATAGGCTGCATTTACACACAACACACACACACACACACACACATCCCGAAGAACCAAGCCCGTGGACACAAAGCGCTGTCTCCCAAATCATTTCTAATTACCGAACCCTGGAACGGTGGGCGCGAAGCGGGACTGGAATCGATACTAAAGACTAACACCAAGCTAATTAATATCAAGGTGATCCAAATAGATTTCCATAAACAGGTAGATGAGTTGGACAGACCTTTTGTGGGGTTGGCTTCATTGTCATTCTGCTGCTGGTGGCAGCTGGTGTTTGAGATTCCGCCATCGTGTCCCTTATGTAACGACTACAATGACATGACTAATACAGTGAAAATACTGAGAGAGAAGAAGAAAACTAACAGAACTCTGTGTAGAGGACTCCCGCATAGAGATTACACTACTTGAAGTAATACGTCAAATAAATAAAAGCTGAAGTGAAATGCTTGGAGGCGGAATGCATAATGCCGGGAGATTTGTCGGCAGAGTAAATAACACCACAAGGTTGGAGGGTTGGATGTACGGCGGCGAGGTGGCAGCAAACAAACCGCAAACAGCGTTTCACGCTGAGGAGCTGTCAAAGCCTGTTCGCAGAGGCTGACTTATTCAATAGGTTACAAGGGCTGACCAAACAAGAGGTTCACTTCGCATGCAGCCCTAACATTGGGCACTTACTGTTGCAGTGTTCTTGCTTATGATTGATCACGTGAGAAGAAAAAGTGTTTCACTTGGAGGCTGAGTGTATGCATGCATACAATCCAAAACATTTATCTTCATGTAGTCACTGGTTCCTTGTAAAGATGTCATGCATGTCATTTAAAAAACAAGGTTGAATGGCGTGCGGTGATGAACCGAAATGTGATCGAACGGACACGTGCTTGCATAAAAAGCAGCTCAGCATCCCTTCTAAAGGTTCTCCCTTCCATACGGTTATCAAAAGCCCTTTTCAAAATGTAACTGTCACACAACGGCTTATGTGGTGCACATCTCTGAACCGATCAAGTTATACATAAACATTCCCCTAGCAGACCTAGATAAGCTAAGCTATAGACATGCAGAGGGTGGAGGAGGAGAGGGAGAGTTATCAGGGGTCAGGTCGACCCTGTCCATTCAAACTCCCCTCTCCCTCGCTGGCATTTTATCCTAATTATAAGATTTACTCCGTAATCCTGAGCAAAGCCTAAATCTGTCATATCGAAAAAATATTTATACGCTGGCCAAAGGGGAAGCTCATAGACATTCTCTGCGCTTCATGGCTTCTGGTATCCTTTTTTACCCCCTGCTCCGCAGGAGGTCAGATACCTACGTGGCAACACAGACTTATGCAAATAGAGCCAGCACACCTGCAGTGTTTGTGTGTGAGGAGACGCACGTAGCATGGAATCATGATCCCCGCTGGGGGTCTAGAGACCACAATGGAAGTTTAGCTCCCAGCGGGGAGGGTTAAATACGTAAACCATTATGAAGGTCAGGCGTTCGGACTGTTTTGTTTTACTGGGGTTCACTGGATCTAGTACACCAAGGGTTGGCCTTGACATCAACAGAGCATGACTTAGCCCTAATGGACTTATCCTTCTTTGCAACACTTGATTGAACAGAAAACGCAGAACACAGTTTTTTTTATTTTTAAAAGGTCGTAATGAGTTGCTGATATTAGCTGAAAACCAGGAAATTAAGAATACCTCGAGGACTGGAACCACCAGCCAAAACATCACAGCTTTAGAAGCTTTGAGACGGCGGGGGGAGTCCTTCGGCAGTCACGCAGGGGTTAAACGCGGCGCCTCCTCTGACAGCCAAGGTTGGGGACCACCAGCTAATCGCGTGCCACTACAATTAGAGGTGACAGGGAGGAGGGTCCTGACTCCTGACCCCCATAAACCTTGTCTGCAGAGAGTTGTCAATCAGCTGCGAACCAGGGAGGCGAAGGGGGAGAGACCAGTGGCGTGGCCGTTATTGGCGTGATGGGCGACCGGGAGTCTGTCGGAGATATGAGGCAGTATCAGGGGGAGTGGGGAGATGGGGGGGGGGGGGGGGTCATTAAATGACAGCCATATCAGTTGAGGTCATGATGAGGGGGTTAATAGCTGGCATTCACACATAGGGGTCACACAGCTGTTTCCCATTGTCGTTATGCACGTGAGTGTCCTTATCCAGGATAAGGTCTCCAACAAGGGCTTTGTTCCACCATATATGTCATGTAAGACATTGTGAGAGAGAATGTTACTGTACATGTGGTTCCACACATTTCATAAACAGTAGCAGCAGTAGCAGTAGAAGTAGTAGTAGGTTTTAAATATACTTAAGTATCAAAAGTAAAAGTAATTTCAAAAATATACTTAAGTTTCAAAAGTAAAAGTATAAATAATTTCATTGCTTATATTAAGCAAACCAAAACAGTACATTTGATCAAAATTAAAAGTCTAAATCTAATCAAATTGCTTATATTAAGCAAATCAAAGGGCACAATTTATTTATAAAAATATTTTTACAGATGTTGGAGTGTGCCAGGGGCACAAACACTCAGACATAATTAACAAACAAAGCATTTGTGTTTAGTGAGTCCACCAGATCAGAGGCAGAGGATGACCAGGGATGTTCTCTTGATAAGTGCGGGAATTTGACCATTTTCCTGTCCTGCTAAGCATTCAAAATGGTATGGGTACTTTTGAGTGTTAGGATAAATGTATGGAGTAAAAAGTACATTATTTTCTTTAGGAATGTAGTGAAGTAAAAGTTGCTAAAAATATAAATAAAAGTAAAGTACAGATAAAAAAATACTTAAGTAGTACTTTAAAGTATTTTTACTTAAGTACTTTACACCACTGGCAGTAGCAGCAGTAGAAGCAGTAGCAGCAGTAGTAGTAGCAGTAGCAGAAATGCATGGTAGTAGTAACACGTTCAAATGTACAATTTGAAATGTATAAATGCTTGAAAGCAAAGCAACAAATCTCATATGTATGCATAAGGTACTACAGTGAGATCCTGTTTAGATTTCATCAAGATGGACTTTTCAATACAAGTGAATAGAAATTTAGTAAAGATAACGCTTCTGAAATACATAGGGACTCGCATGTTTGTTAATATTCTCCAAACAACAAGATTAAACAAAATATGAATGCTAACTACAGCAAATAAGTGGCAAAGGGTGTTCTGGTGAATACCTAATCACGCATATAGTTAAAATGGCAGTGAAAGGAAAAATAATAATTAGTTCCAATACCCCGAGGGCTGGGATTTTATGGCTGGGATGCAGAGGTGATCCCCAATTCCCACACAATATAAAATTCACATTTACCAAAAAGAAAAGGGCATTTTACGAGCTTTCAACAAGAACATGTTTTCCTTCGTCCCATTTTGCCTGAGAAGGAAGAGAGAGCGAGAGAGAGAAAGAGAGAGAGATGGAGAAACAGAGAAAGAAAGAGAGCAATGGCTGTATTTAGAACTCTGGGCTGCTAAAATAATATCACACTCATTGTTATCCCAGCCCGGCACCACATTTTTCTGTTGCTCTAATGCACTCAGACATACTGTTGTCCTGACAACACAGGCCGCCTCCCCCGCAATCCCCACTTCAGACAGATTTGGAGATACCTTGACACTGACGACAATACAGGCAATGTCATGACAACCTGTTAGTAGGGTAGAGTGTTTCCACATGGGGCGGGTGATGGAGTAATGATGGAGAGGGAGAAAGGTACCGAGAGACACACAGTCCTAGTCGCTGTTATTTTAGAGAGGGTGTGATGAAGTTAGTAGCACCAGCTAGTTTTGCCTTTAGCTCTTTGCTGGTGGCCTTGTTCCTCCTCCTAACCGTGCCTTCCCCTCAAAAGCCCAGCACAATACATCATCAGGAGCACCAGGCAGCAGCGCTGTAATAACTCTGCGATCTCTAGAGCAAACAACCAGTCCCACCGACCGCATTAGAAACTTTTTTATTTTTTCTTGTTATCAGCTGAATGCGTCAACGACACACCGGCAAGCGCCATGGAACAGAAAAGCTGCACGGGCTGAAGGAAGAGTGATACACAAACACACAACTAAATCACCAACTCAATACAGATTCAGCGAGAGAATAAAAAACAGAGGGAGAGAGAGAAAAAGGGAGAGTACAGACACGCTCTCAATCAGTAAATGATGCCCATTCAAATTTTGTTCCCTTCCATCACTTTAAGAATTAGTTATTTTATCACTACAGAAAGACCAATTGTCCCTAAAGCTGTATTTTACATTAGCGGAGTATGTGGAGAGCAAACGACTTTCAATAAGCTGACTGACTAGCTTTTATACTCAAAAGAGAGAGAGAGCGAGAGAGAGAGACAGACAGAGAGACAGAGAGCGAGAGACAGAGAGAGGGGTAAAGATGGATGTGAGGAGGGAATATCAGTTCACATGCACAATGGATACAATTCATCTTTGGCGGTGTAATTTCTTATTAGAAGATTATTTTGAGAAGGGGGCTGGTGAGATGGGAGGGAGGCTGAGGCTAAAGTGATAGATAGCGAGTGTTCGACACAGCTAGCAGAGGTAGGGTCTTCCACCAGCGGCGGGATGGAAGGAAACGGGACATTGCAGCAAATATTTCCCCCAACAATCACGGCCGATGACAGGCCGAATCAACTATGACATCCCCTAGTCAATATTTTAGACGGCTACAAATTGAGATGGTTGGGGATAAAAATACAGCCTGACAGCAGAACTAATATGCCTTTCTTGTGTTGTTTCTGCCTCTGGTATTTTTCTCTGACTGTGCTGTCGGGTTTGGAGGGTTGGCAGTACCAGCATGCCTTGACCTTGGTGCCTGATGCCCGTAGTTGTTGCTGCCTCACATTACTACAGTGATATAATAATATTATAATAATAATAATAATAATATATGCCATTTAGCAGACACTTTTATCCCAAGTGATTTACAGGCATGCCTGCAAACATACAGAAGAGGTAGGGAATCCGCTAACTTTAACGGGCCAAAACCTTTGAAATGTCCTCTCGAACGATCTGCATCACTGCATCTGTTTTCCAACTAAGACTTACTACTGTGAGAAGGCCTATATTCCCCTCATATAACCACAATATAATGCAGCATGGTCATGGCACCAGAGTTATCCTGCAAAACTTCATTATTAAACCTCAGGATGACAGAGCAATACCTTAAGTCTGGGTAGGGTGATACGGACAAACGACAAGCTATTATGGGAAGATGTGTTTGACATTTTAAGTCTGGGAGACTTGGAAAGGCATCACGTGCAGCATGGAGATCATTGCACCGTGGGTTCATTTCTGGTGGCTCACACGGCCACGATGAGCACTGTGTTAATCTCACCAGCCAGAAAAATCAACCCAGGCACAGCCCTGCTAATACCAAGCCCCTCTGGAACTGCTGGCTTTTTTTTTCTCTTCACTATGTTTCACCATCAATAAGAGATCAAGTACCCCTCGCTAATGATTCTGCCGCTAATATTGATGCCCTGTACTTAGAGGGAGGCCAAGCCTCCAAAATGTCAACAGTGGCATTTTTATGCACTAATGCCATATGGGTGCAGTGAGCTGGTAAAAAGCTTTTCCTCACATCGTGCCACGCTCAAATGCTAATACCTTCTGTGCTCGCAGGTCTTCGCTTCATTTTCAGGCGCCGTTCGGCTAGATTAGCCATCGGTGAGCGTGGGTCTCACGGTGAGCGGTCAGCCCTTGCTGTTACAAAGGAAGTTAGCGGCGGGGGGGGGGGGGGGGGGGGGTTATGACTCAAACCCAACAGATTGGTGTGGCGCTGAATGAGGACGCACAGTGCGTCGCCCAACCCGACGTCCCAGTATTCCTCTGGTTAAGGACCTTGCCACTCCAGCTCGCCATTAGAGAGAAGCGGGACAATAATATCCCCCAAAATTCCAGGGAATAACAGTCTTTGCATGGGCGCTATAATAGGTGACCGTGCATGACAGTGCTCAGAAAGTGTGACAAACAAAACAGTGGGAGATATCACTCAAGCCCATTTTAGGCTATCACTGTTATTCAAATGTGCTTTCTCTGTGTCCACAGCCCCATGCCCGCGGTGCTCATTTCTGTTTTTGCACCTTCACACCCTATTTTAGTTTTCTTTCACATCAGGGTTATTTTGAATAATCTTAGGCAAACTGCCATCCTACCAGGGGTCTCCAAATAGTATCCGGCAGCAAAAGCCTGTGCCGACAGGCAGGCCGAATCACGCATTGTGAATGGATTTACTTGGAAATCGAGAGGAGGGTTTTTTACTACAATATTTCCACTCGCACGTCAAAAAAGCAATTGCGGTTTTAAAAAATGAACATTTAATTGCCTAGGTATGCATAATCATTAAGATCTCTCAGGATCATTAGTTTATATTTCTCCTCAGAAATCACAGTAGTATGCGGTGAAAGATGCTGAATGTTTTCTAAGCTGGAGTCCAGGAGAGAGCATGGGGTTCCTTTCTCTGAGACAGACCGATACAACGCCATCCTCAATTTGACAGGCCTGCAGGCCACTCTCCTTCTCCCCCGCCACACTCCACAACCCACTCACTCCTCTCCCCCACAATGGCTGCCATTGCCTTCTTTTTTGCCTCGTCAACCAGACTCGCTCTAAATTATGTTTTTTTTTGTATCTCTCTGTACAGAAGGGGATAGGGAGAGAGAGACAGGGCTTTACTCACGGAACAGGTTTCAAAAATGAGGTAGATAACCTCTGGAGCGCTTCCCTCTCTTGCACACTTGTTACAACTCGCAGATGTTGCCACCCCTCCTCACCTCCTTTGCGGTGAAGCAGAGGCCTATACACTGGATGTTGGTACATTGCAAAAAAGCGCTGAGGCCAGGAGAACTGCAATGTTTATCTGTTGTGGAGATCTCGAGATGAGCTGACTTGATCTAAAGCAAGCAGGGCTCGGGGGGGGAAAAAGGAGATTTCTAATCCTAAACAAAGGAGAGGAGAGATGGGAGCCGCTTCACCTGATTTACATACACTGGCATCACAAGCACAAAGTGACGGGGTTGCAATCCTTGCAAAAATGTCACCCTCATTTGAGTGACCTCCATGACTGGCATAATCTGCCATTTAGATAGCAAGGAGTAATCCAAGAGATGTAGATTATTTGGCCTGCTGAGCCATTTAGGAGATAGTGTCACGATGCTGACCGAGCAATCCAAGATGATATGCACTGCCTGCGCATTTCCAAAGCATTGTGTTGAATCAAAGCTTTAACAGCGATGTATCGTCTATGGCATTTGTGTGCCCAACATCAACACCTCTTCCCCATCTCACCTGGAGCAAAGGAAATTGCTGATGCAGTTGCCAAAATCGGGTCTCTCAATCTATATGTGCATATCTTATTAGCCAGCTTATTGTTCCTAAGCAATTGGCTAGCTTCTCGCCCGTGTCTTGCTCTCCATTCAGCCAAAAAAAGCAATGCATAAAGGACAGCTTATGGGGGGGCTACTGCTCAAAGATTTTACATCTGCCTATTAAATGGCAAAGATGACCTCTGCGTAAAAACTCATTCTGGGCAACCAACCATATCTGCCCATTCAAAACTGTGCAAAAATAGTCTCATAATTCCCATTTCAAGCTCTCTATTGCGAAATTAATTATAAAATAACAGATCTATAATAAATTAATTAGCCGAAGCGAGGGAATGCATCAAACGCCGGGCCAACCGGCTCTGGAATCAGAGATAGTCTTTAATCATCTGTTGTTCTTCAATGGCGAACAGAATGAAAATGGTTCCTCAAATTAAAATGTCCGGTCATTTTTGGCCACCATTTGAAGCCAGCAGCTGTGGAACAAAAGGCCTAATGCGGTGTTCTTCCCAGTTTGTTGCCGGGTTCCTTGCTGCTTCCTCCCTATCATGCCGAGATAGACCGCTCTGGCTTTTCTCGGTGAACACACTTTCCCGCCAAGGGAACCCAATCTCCATGCAGAGATTAAATGCATGTCGATTTTAATAAGCATTTACAGGGGCACGTATCGATGTGTGCACACTTCCGCTATAAATAGATTATATTTAAACCAACAACGCAACGGTCTATATGCATGCATGTGTGGGGGAAAAAACGGGAGGATGAGACAATCCTGGTGAAATGTGATTTACCTTTAATAATGTACTGATATTCGGCTTGCTCGGGGGAGTGTGTGTGTGTGTGTGTGTTTGCATGTAGGACAGGACATTATCTCATGAAAACTGGCAGCCGCAGCAGTCAATTAATAAAAAATGGCAGGGAGCATTCACAAGAAGCTGGTCCATGAGATCGGCACTATTCTTGGGAAGCATAATCATTCCACCTCCCTCCGACTGTGCGTTCCTTCGCCACTGTGTGACGTCAGGCGCAGCAGTTATTGTAGGTAGGACAGGGGTGCTCCATTACAGCACAGACATCTGAAACACTACTGACACACATATCCCGGCCGTGCAATGTGGAGGAGGGGTTAGTGGGGCTAGGGGTAGAGAGCTCCACACACGACAATGGTACTGCAACGGTCGACATACCGCACCTGATGCTTACATTAGCAATTGTCCAAACGAGGGCAATTCTTTGATCCCCTCGTCTCAACCCCCTTGCTTTATTAAAACAAGCTGCAGAGAGCTTGCCATTTGCATGCTGGATGGTGGGTTGGCACCGGGCCCACACCACGAGACCCTGGCACAGGCCAACGTAGCGCCACGCGCCTGCCCAAAGCTGGCGCCAGCCTCTCCCTCTCAACCTACGTCCAGGGCCAGGCGTGACGTAAGCCAGAGATGGGGATATTTTGGGGCGATGGAGGCATACACGATCTCGCTGAACGTAGCAGGATAATTTTAGACAGATAGGCGAGATTCCTTCCTAGCACTACGCTTTATGAGGCAACAGCCCCAGTGGAAAGAAATACCACACAGGGGGAAAGAAAGACAGGAAATAGCTGACACCATTTACAGGCCAAAACACATCGTTGGCTGCTACACTGACTTTTGACCGTCTTCTAGTTACAGTCATGTGAATAGCATGCAGGCTTCTGGCAGGATGCCACGTCTAATTTAGTGTGCCTTATCATGACGATATGGAGCTAAAAACAGCAGTCCTGACATCTTTAGATGGTAACCTTGGTATTCAGACCTCATTTCGGGTATCCCATTAACTGAAACGCAGTCCTTTTGCTAGCCAAAGTCGTTTTCCAGTGATGTTGTTATGCCAGTGATATTCGTTTCAACAAACCCATGCAGTGAAAAATGTGTGGGGGTATATTCATGTAACGTCTTCAAAAATAAAACACTTTTGGAGGAAAGGTATTTTGCACAATGAAAGGACAACAAGGGTTTAAAAACCAAGTAAGCCATCTGAATTAAACAAGCAGCAGCTTCTCCGGGCTTAGAAAAGTGCTGCATCGCAAATAGTACAGCCGCAGCACTTTATCTTCGGTAATTCATATACATGTCTGCACAGATACTCATATTACATTGTCACTGCCTGGCCTCCCTGTGTGTATTTCCGTGTCCCAGATTCAGTGCACACCCTGCGCCTTTACATCATGTGCTCCGAAGAAATGAGAAATGCGAACATCCTTATAATAGTGGCGAACAAGGTGCTTTGACTGGGTACACAGGCTTCCGCTTTCCGGGCTTCCTGTTGCACAACTTTGTGTGGACGTTGCAATTTCCCTTTCCCAGGCCTAGTGTAAAGCGATACTACCATCTCTCAGAGCGGACCTCCGTTCCGGACAATCGTGAGTGATCCATTGCTCAGCGATGCCAAATGCACCCTTTTAAGTCCTCGTTCTTCTAGCCCTGGCAGCATCTCTCCTCGTGCTGACCAACAATCAGCAGTTTCATCCTGGCTGTGTTGCGCTCAACCAACGTCTCACACAACCCACGCACACACCTGGTAGAACAGGTCAATGCCTTGGAGCCTGTGATGTGTCTCCTTATTAATAGGCAAATAAAATGCTTGAGTACCCACTTTTTCTGTATGTTCCCTCTCAGTTCTATGCTCTTACAGTACAGTTGGATTTACCAGCATCCCATGGGCGCCCGAACCACATTTCAACAAAAACGGCACATGGTCACTAAAACTACAACAACTACTGGTATATTAGGTAGCAATTCCTCTTCTTAAAGGTTTCACTGGCAAGTACAATGGTAACACTAAAGTTCAGTGTTACCATTGTACTTGCCTGACTGAAGCACAAATAGTGTGACAATAGTTCCAGCAGCGGATTGACTATGAAATGCTGTTTCTAAACAACGCTCTAGGGTCACGTTCATTCTTCAGAATAATGTTTACAAATGGAGGCATTGCTCTACAGTGTTCCAGAAAACACTGCTTGAAGTCTGGGCCCAAAGGTGAAAGTCATTTTGTGCACATTCATACTACCCATTAAATTTCCTATATCTCCTTTGAATGACAGCATTGTAAAAGCAACTTTCCAGCCTGAGCTGTTCAGTGCATCTCACCTATTATAAAGAATGTCATTAAAAATGGGTAGGCAAATTAAACATACATTTTTTTTCTAAATTCCTATCAACTTGCCCTCCGGCTACACAGCACAAAGCCAGTAAAGCCTGATTGCATTCATGATGATTCCTACTCAGACGAAAGTAAATATGGCACACCTAGTTCACCATACCTTATGCAATAATTAGCTCCCGGAACAACCAATAAAAGAGGGAATGAATGTTTAGTAGCAAGGAAATACAAGTCATGAGTGGGAATGAGAGAGGGTAAAAGATGGGGGGGGGGTGAGACACAGCTGTGTGTAATCTCGGTGACATTGCGCTTGTTCAGCAATTAGCGGCCGGGGAGAGAACATACGAAGAAGTGACAAATGAGAACCCACTACCAGCTCTAAAAATAAAATCACACACAAGAAAAAAAGTATTGAAAATTACAAGGAAACAAAACGAGCAGATGTAAAATTACAAACAGTGTCGACATTCTTCTGGAGTGTCCGTGTGTTTAGTAGGTCTCCGACTGAGTGGTGAAAACTTGGCCCTTTCCACGGCTCGTTCCGCTAATCGCACGGAAACTCAGACTACTTACAGGAGCAATAATGAGAAAGTAATTTTTTTACTAATTTCTGCTGGCTCCGCTTCCATTCAGTTTGATTGTGTGAGCCTTCTGCATCATTACGGAAACATCTGCAGTGACTCACAGAGCATAAGCCACCGAGAAAAAGAGTTAAGATGGAGAAGAGAGAGAGGGAGGGATGGAGAAGAGACAGGGAGCGGGGCATTAGAGAGAGAAAAACCACAAGCCGGAGGGAAAAGATTGGGTTTTAATGCTGCTCGAACAGAACATGGCGTTACTTCATGTGCATACCGCCTCCTATTGTCCAGATTTCTGATATGGAAACAGACAAGAGCTTGGATACCATGGCCAACGATAGAGATGTTTCCAAACTTCCACCTCCAAGCAGCTGCTTGCTAATCTCCTCTACCAGAACACACTAAAAAGCTGACGACCCCGTAATCTGATCCCAGTGCAGTCATTAACTCTGGAGCCAAGAGTGGGTGTCTTCCCAATATGCAGTCGCGTAAACAAATGAAACCCGATTTATGTCCATTGTCTGTCATTCGACTGGGCCTTTCATGTAATCTCATTTGAATATGCTTGTTAGGCCAAATTCACTATCATTTCATCAAGCTGTCCCGCGGCTCGTTACATAGGCGGCTCAATGTTTACGCAGTCTGTCTGCTTGTGTGTGTGTTGTTATCCTTCTTCAGTATGAAATGGCTGGGCTATAGGGTTCAACTGTCTTGCTTGTTTATGTCGTGGTTTAAAAAAAATACAAAATAAACAAGTTCTATTTTAAAACTGCGACCTGGTCAAGATAAAGCAAAGCAGTGCGACACAAACAACAGCACAGAGTTACACATGGAATAAACAAACATACAGTCAATAATACAATAGAAAAAGTCTATATACAGTGTGTGCAAATGAGGTAAGATAAGGGAGGTAAGGCAATAAATAGGCCATAGTGGCGAAATAATTACAATATAGCAATTAAACACTGGAGTGATAGATGTGCAGAAGATGAGTGTGCAAGTAGCGGTACTGGGGTGCAAAGGAGCAAAATAAATCAAATAAATAACAGTATGGGGATGAGGTAGTTGGATGGGCTATGTACAGGTGCAGTGATCTGTGAGCTGCTCTGAGAGCTGGTGCGTAAAGCTAGTGAGGGAGATATGAGTCTCCAGCTTCAGTGATTTTGCAGTTCGTTCCAGTCATTGGCAGCAGAGAACTGGAAGGAAAGGCGGCCGAGGTAGGAATTGGCTTTGGAGTGACCAGTGAAATATACCTGCTGGAGCACATGCTACGGGTGGATGCTGCTATGGTGACCAGTGAGCTGAGATAAGGCGGGGCTTTAGCCAGTGGGTTTGGCGACGAATATGAAGCGAGTTCCAGCCAACGAGCGCATACAGGTCGCAGTGGTGGGTAGTATATGGGGCTTTGGTGACAAAACGGATGGCACTGTGATAGACTGCATCCAATTTGCTGAGTAGTGTTGGAGGCTATTTTGTAAATGACATCGCCAAAGTCAAGGATCGGTAGGATAGTCAGTTTTAAGAGGGTATGTTTGGCAGCATGAGTGAAGGATGCTTTGTTGCGAAATAAAATGCAGATTCTAGATTTAATTTGGGATTGGAGATGCTTAATGTGAGTCTGGAAGGAGAGTTTACAGTCTAACCAGACACCTAGGTATTTGTAGTTGTCCACATATTCTAAGTCAGAGCCGTCCAGAGTTTTGATGCTGGACGGGCGGGCAGGTGTGGTCAGCGATCGGTTGAATAGCATGCATTTAGTTTTACTTGCATTTAAGAGCAGTTGGAGGCCATGGAAGGAGAGTTGTATGGCATTGAAGCTCGTCTGGAGGTTAGTTAACACAGTGTCCAAAGAAGGGCCAGAAGTATACAGAATGGTGTCGTCTGCGTAGAGGTGGATCAGAGAATCACCAGCAGCAAGAGCAACATCATTAATGTATACAGAGAAAAGAGTTGACCCGAGGATTGAACCCTGTGGCACCCCTACTGAGACTGCCTGTCTGAGAAGTAGTTGGTGAACCAGGCGAGGCAGTCATTTGAGAAACAAAGGCTGTTGAGTCTGCCAATAAGAATGTGGTGACTGACAGAGTCAAAAGCCTTGGCCAGGTCGATGAATACAGCTGCACAGTATTGTCTCTTATCAATGGCAGTTATATCGTTTAGGACCTTGAGCGTGGCTGATGTGCACCCATGACCAGCTCGGAAACCAGATTGCATAGCGGAGAAGGTACGGTGGGATTCTAAATGGTCGGTGATCTGTTTGTTAACTTGGCTTTCGAAGACCTTAGAAAGACAGGGTAGGATAGATATAGGTCTGTAGCAGTTTGGGTCTAGAGTGTCTCCCCCTTTGAAGAGGGGGATGACCTCGGCAGCTTTCCAATCTTTGGGGATCTTAGACGATACGAAAGAGAGGTTGAACAGGCTAGTAATAGAGGTTGCAACAATTTCGGCGGATAATTTTAGAAAGAGAGGGTCCAGATTGTCTAGCCCGGCTGATTTATAGGGGTCCAGATTTTGCAGCTCTTTCAGAACATCAGCTATCTGATTGTTTCTCGCTCGGTCCAAACACCATCTTCTGTCTGCCTTTAAACACAGAGAGACACTCAAAACACACATACAGTGCCTTCAGAAAGTATTCATACCCCTGGACTTATTCCCCCTAGAAAATGTATAGCCTGAATTAAAAATAGATTAAAAATGTTTTTTTCCTCATCCATCTACACACAAAACCCCAATTAAAAACATGTTAAGAAATGCTTGCAAATGTATTGAAAATGAAACATATAAATCTCAATTACATCGGTCAAATCAAATTTTATTGGTCACATACACATATTTAGCAGATGTTATTGCGGGTGTAGCAAAATGCTTGTATTCACACCCCTGAGTCAAAACTTTGTAGAAGCACCTTTGGCAGCGATTACAGTTGTGAGTCTTTCTGGGTAAGTCTAAGAGCTTTCCACACCTGGATAGTGCAACATTTGCCCATTATTCTTTTCAAGATTCTTCAAGCTCTGTCAAAATGGTTGTTGATCATTGCTAGACAACCATTTTCAGGTCTTGACATAGATTTTCAAGTAGATTTAAGTCAAAACTGTAACTCGCCTACTCACTGTCTTCTTGGTAAGTAACTCCGGTGCAGATTTGGCCTTGGGTTTGTCCTGCTGAAAGGTGAATTCATCTCCCAGTGTCTGGTGGTAAGCAGACTGAACCTGGTTTTCCTTTAGGATTTTGCCTGTGCTTAGCTCCATTCCATTTATTTTTTATCCTGAAAAACTCCCCAGTCCTTGACGATTACAAGCATACCCATAACATGATGGAGCCACCACTATGCTTGAAAATATGGAGAGTGGTTCTCAGTAATGTGTTGTATTGTATTTGCCCCAAACACAACATGTAGTGTTCAAAACAAAAAGTGAATTGCTTTGTCACATTTTCTTCAGTGTTACTTTAGTGCCTTGTTGCAAACAGGATCCATATTTTGGAATATTTTTTATTCTGTACAGGCTTCCTTTTTTCCCACCTCTGTCAATTAGGTTAGTATTGTGGAGTAACTACAATGTCGTTGATCCATCCTCAGTTTTATCCTATCACAGACATTAAACTCTGTTTTAAAGTCACCATTGGCCTCATGGTGAAATCCCTGAGAGGTGTCCTTCCTCTCCGGCAATTGAGTTAGGAAGGACGCCTGTATCTTCGTAGAGACTGGGTGTATTGATACACCATCCAAAGTGTAATTAATATTTTCACCATGCTCAAAGGGATATTCAATGTCTGCTCTTTTTTTACCCATCTACCAATAGGTGCCCTTCTGGCATTGGAAAACCTCCCTGGTCTTTGTGGTTGAATACAGATTAAGATACGGTTTCAAATTCACTGCTTGACTGAGGGACCTTACAGATAATTGTATGTGTGGGGTACAGAGATGAGGTAGTCATTCAAAAATCATGTTCAACACTATTATCGCACAGAGTCCATGGTAGTTATTGTGTGACTTGTTGAGCACATTTGTACTCCTAAACTTATTTAGGCCTGCCATAACAAAGGGGTTGAATACTTATCAACTCATGACGTTTCAGCTTTTCATTTTTTATTCATTTGTAAAAATTTGAAATTAATTATGGGGTATTGTTTTAAGGCCAGTGACAAAAAAAATGTCAATTGAATCCATTTTAAATTCAGAATGTAACACAAAAAAATGTGAAACAGGTCAAGGGGTGAGAATACTTTCTGAAGGCACTGTACACACACATACACACTCTCAAATACATACAGAGACACTCAAATACATTCCAGCCATGACTCTGATACCCTACAACCGACCCCATCAACTTTCCAGTGGCCTTTGTGAATACAAGGCCAGGACAGTTGGGAGGGAGACTTCTGCTTGCTTTTATCATTTGGATCATGTCTGCACATTAAACTTACAGAAACCGAGCGGCCCCTTCAGATGGCAGCCGCGTCCGCCTCCTCCGTTTGCCAATCTGTCAGTGTGAACACGACTGCACATGTAATCAACGGTGAGCCCATCAGAGTAGAGAACGCCTTGCTTTTTTTTTTCCACGGCAGAGCTTCCTGGCTCGGTCCCAGTGGTTTTAGAAGAATGGGATTCGACTCCTCTCTCCCGCTGAACGTGGAGGAACAGGTGCCCGTGAAATTAAAGTTTGGCTGTTCAGACGTGTGGCAGGAAATATGAAAAAAAAAGAGCCAGCGTTGCAGACAGAAGATTACCTTGTGAGGGCGCGAGGGCCAAAAATGATAGCAGAAATGTCCATAGTCAGGGTTTCCACAGAGTGAAGACAACCCGTAACAGTACAGAGGCCAAGAAATCCCCTATGAATTGGGCAATAACGTCTGGATATTTTCTTCCTTCTCTCTTGGTTTGGTCTCCGGAGAAAAAAAACTGGACCTGCCCACAGAGCTTTGGCTGGGTCCCGACTGCTTGCTTCCAGCCTGAAGTGCTATCCAGAGATACTGTGGCATTCTATCTTTGTGCCCCTCTGCTTATTATAGATTGCATTAAGATGCCTCTAAATTGGACTTCTCTGGCAGCTTTCGAGCACCTTGTTTGTTTTAGTCTTCTTGACGCTGTGAGTCAGAGTTGTATTATTAAGCCTTTCAGAGATAAAGGATGAATTAAAGGGACAATCAAACAAAAGGCTTACTTCTATCACGTATTGCTTTTCTGTCAGCAAGACACAAATGCACTTAAATGCTAAATACTTAATGAAGACAAAATAACAGAGTGGACAACACTTCCTTGCCTTTTAAACAGTATGAGCTCATCTCTTGCTGGGGTACTATGAGGAACAACACCCCCCCCCCCCCCCCCACACACACACACACCCCCTGCCTCTGCAGAGGTCACTGTTCTAAAATACGAGCCAGTTTATTACCCCCATTTCCTGCATGATGTCTGTTGAAATGACGACTGTTGAGAGGCCATCTCCTTCACCAGCGCACTACACAAGGGTTCAGAAAACCGCCACACACAAAACAGAACTGAATAGGAAGGGATAGTGGTAGGACAATAATCTGCTGATTGTCTCCACAGTGCTCAATTCTACACTGTAAGACATTTTCCTCGGTTGGCTGGGGATGGAGCACAATGTAAATGAACGATTACATTTTGCTACATTATGAAGAGGTTCCCCTCTTAGGTTAGGCTGATTTGTGGGCCCATTTGGTTATATTTCCAACACAGCTCACTCCGTAATGGTTGTACCGGGCCTGGAATGGTTGTGTGGTGGAAGCAGTTCAATTAATACCGTGCCACCATAAAATAACTATTGAACTGACAAGCGGCTGAATGGATGAGCGTAGACGCCCCGGGCAAGGGGGGGATGTTTGACTGGTTGAAATGTACACCAGCAAAGCATGCACTTTTGGGGAAGATGTCTATCACTAAATATTAAACTCTCACTATCTCGTAGCAGAAGAGACAGGTGAAAGATGAGCCAGTTATTTCTCAAGGCATCGACAAAAAGTTGGCTCATTTGAATATGTATGTCCGCCACTAAGGCTCGTAAATGATCGCTGGTGATTAGGCCGCAGCCCTTCAGTGAGGCGATGAGATGGATCAACAATGGCAGCTGTGGAGGTGAGCCATATGAAGGTATGAAAAAGCTGCCAGAGGTGAGAGCATTCAGAGCTAACCCAATCTCCCAAACAGTGAGAGAAGAGGGGGAGAAGAAGCACAAGGAATCAGAACCACCTTTATGTACAGGAATTTGACTCTGAAATGGCGCTGCTACAGAGTTACAGACAGACAATAACAGACAGACAAACAGACTAAATATATAGGCGCAGAATATACACAATCCGTACACTATATGCACTGAAGCCAAAAATGACAGACTATAAACACTATAAGCTACATTATGTGTAAAGATGGAGGACTGAAAACAAATTAAAAGAGAACAATTTAACAGGATGATGTGCAATGGGGGAAATATATACAGTATGTGGGAGTCAGTCCACAGACAAAACGGATGCAGCAGGGAGAGAGGGAATCTGGGGGAGGCCGGAGAACACTCACACAGCAGTCAATAGGGAGAGAACTCCTGGCCGCACTCAAGCCCACAATGTTCCCTGCATGCTGATTAATCACTCGAGAGCGCGGATGACTAAGTCAGGTTCAGACAACTGCGGGGCACATGGGACTTTTTAATTGACACTTTTTCCACATCCAGGAAGTAGTCTTGTCTTAGTCACGGCTGCCATCTCTGATTGCAGTCCATCAGACTGAGATAAGTTTTGACTGTACTCACAGCAGGTGTTATTGCTCGTGATGGTGCCACAGTGAGTCGTGAGATTAACATTTCGCCGTGGTTGTCTACTTTTGCAGTTTCCAGGGAGGCTGAACTTTGACAACAGCTTTCATTAAAAAAGATGAGCTTCCAGGAGAAGGAAAGAAGTAAAAAACAGTACCAAGTAAATTCATTCAGATTGTTCGGGCATTAGAATAGTGACAGAACTCCTGAGAGCTGTCTTTTTTTATACACATCCCATGCAACAAAAAAAATGGTTGGTGTCATAACATGGTTCACATTAGATTCAATTAGCGTTTGTCTAAATGAATTAAGAGGCTTTAATGCTGTTGCTGTCTCAGTGGTGGTATTAACCTGGTGGCTCTCATTAGACACCCCTGGCTGATAAAGAGAGTAGGGAGCGGCAGTGCAGACAGACACCTCGCGCTGACAGGGGTGACAGAGTGGATCAAGCCAGCTCATGAATAGTAATGGCCGCCGCCATGTCCCCGCCGCTCTCCCTCATGTGAGGAGTGACTGACTCCGTGTCGACAGAGCCCAGGGCTGCGGGGAAAGGGAATGGCGACTCAGACTGAGAGACGTTGTGGAGACAAGGCGAGAGGGGAAGGAAAAGAAGAAGAAAAACACCAAGCCACCACGACATGAAGGCAACGTCATAACGTTCTTTGAGCTGTCAAAGTTGCTGCCGTCATCTCCTGGAGATAGGCAAATAAACACAGTAAGAAGGGAGGTCGGACTAGATTTCCGGTCTGTGCCCTTTGGGGGAATAGGGAAGGCACTGGAGCATCTCAATAAATCAGGCCGAGGTGCCGTTCTTAATGCACTCCCCAGAACTATCGATAAGGGAAGAGAAGGCAAACACTGCCATTCGGAGGAGTGATGTCACTGATAACCTGCCGTGCCCGTACTCTTCCCAGCTCGCCGGGCCTGGGCCAATCGATCGCGGCACAATGCTTCACTTGGCAAATGCATAGGTGAGCAGAATGTGAAATAAAGAGTGTAGAGAGGGAGTGGAACAAAGCCCCGCTCTTCAATAGATCTGGGTATGAGAGCTCACTGCAACATACAGTCCTGTATCGACAGACGCCAGGGCTGCTCTCCTGTTCTCCTACTGAGCAGAATGGACGTCACACTCCAGTCGACTTTAAAGCCTTGAAAGAGTGGAGCGAAAAGGAGCAGCACCTCCGCTCCCAATGTGTTTTAAATGTCTTGTCTGTTGTTCTCCTCTCTCCTGTTCCATTTATCTCAGGGAAGAGGATGACGACTAGAAGTGGAGAGCACAGCTGGATCCCTGAAATGTTCATTTGTTCCCAGTGAACCCCCCTGGCCCACGGAGAGATCTCGCTTACGGCCCTTCCTTTTAGCCCCAAAAAAGGTCATACTGCCAGCCAGCTCTTTCACGGGAACATGCAGTTCCTCTCATTTAAAAAAATCTGGACTGCCTCTAACAGCATCTCTCTCTCTCTCTTTCTCTCTCAGGCTTTTTTATTCAACTGTAATGGAACGTTATTTTCCTGCAATTTCTTGTTAAAGGTCAAATGCAGCTGTTTTTATCTCAATGTCAAATAATTTCTGGTTAACAATTAAGTGCCTTACTGTGATTGTTTTCAACTTTGCTAAGACTGTCTGGGAGTGGTCTGAGTTGGGAGGGGAGAACTCAAAATGTGCTGTTATACGCAGAGCGCTTTGGAACTGTCTTTCTTATTGGTCTACTAACTAATTTACTGCCTGACTGCCAACATTTCAGGGAGTCAGTCTTATGAAACAGCTCTTACACTTAAAAGGGCAATGTCATAATTTTCACAATTCCACAGTATTATTCCAACCTCACAGTGTGGAAATACATAAAACACAGGGAAATCACGTTTTGTACTGCACTGACCCTTTAAGGTGTGCTATGTGGCATCGAAAGCTAGGTGGGTGTCCAAATAGAAAGACACATGGTGGCAGGTGAAATCTAAAAGACACATGGTGGCAGGTGAAATCTGATTTGATGGAATGTTGTTGCTTAGATACAGGCTTCTACTGGCATATATGAGCAATTGGAGGGTGTATTATTTAATATGACTTAATTCTGACTAACAACAGAATAATAGGCTGCATGTTAGCACATTTACTGAGTCCTATGGCAATTCATTTTTCTATTTCAGCTAGTATACTAATACTAACTTTCAAAAAGGGTCAACACTCTGCTACTAGTAACGTGACCTTATGTACTTCATGCTGTTTCGCACTCTTTGGCATAACTGTGTTTGTTTCCTTCACTAGTTAATCCATTCAGTGGGTAGAGGTAAATGTTCCTTTGACTTCGACCTCACCTCAAGAAACTGAGAGTTAATGAGAGTTAATCTAAACTTTAAAGACCCACTTTCAAGCAGGCAGTAGGGCATTAACGAGACAGGTCGGGTATAATCACAAGCTTAATTCTTTGGGTGGCATAACTTTAGTTTCCTTTTTGTTCAATCGCAAAGTATTAGCTAAATGAATCATTCTGTTTTCATAGTGTTGGATCACAGAGGGGCACATTGAATGATGGGGAGGGGGGCAGGTTTCATTCATTATGGAGTCTGAGAAAGCTGAACATAATTTCCGGCATCCATTATTCACACAGCCTGTTTCTTTGATAGCGCTCCCATTGTCCCCTAAACGTCCCAAATCACCACAGAGTCGACGGGGAAGACTGAGTGCACACTCAGCAGGAAGTGAGGGGATAGGGTTTCCTATTGGTGGGAGCTGAACTGGAATCCAGGAAGTATCAAACTGTGGACCACCACCTACACAAGTTCATATATATTTAGTCATCTGTCACAACCAGAAAGATACCTAGCCTTTACCTAAATTAATCAGGAAAAAGGGGTCATTTTTTATTGAAAATTTGTGACGAGCAAAATCAATGCAGCCACTTCCTACCTCTACATTTTGGGGTATTTTCTGCTGTTGTGGAGCGCTATTCTCTGAAATCAACTAGATACTCTCTCCACTGAAGGTGAAAGATGCCATTTTCACTCATGAATATCTTTTCCCTGTGGACTAAGTCTCTAGGTGAAAATATGAAAATTAGGTATGTATTGACTTTCAGAGACAAACTTTATTCCTGCTGATAAATAACACATACAGTGGGGAGAAGAAGTATTTGATACACTGCCGATTTTTGCAGGTTTTCCTACTTACAAAGCATGTTGAGGTCTGTAATTTTTTTAATCATAGGTACACTTCAACTGTGAGAGACGGAATCTAAAACAAAAATCCAGAAAATCACATTGTATGATTTTTAAGTAATTAATTTGCATTTTATTGCATGACATAAGTATTTGATACATCAGAAAAGCAGAACTTAATATTTGGACCGATAACCTTTGTTTGCAATTACAGAGATCATACGTTTCCTGTAGTTCTTGACCAGGTTTGCACACACTGAAGCAGGGATTTTGGCCCACTCCTCCATACAGACCTTCTCCAGATCCTTCAGGTTCCGGGGCTGTCGCTGGGCAATACGGACTTTCAGCTCCCTCCAAAAATGTTCTATTGGGTTCAGGTCTGGAGACTGGCTAGGCCACTCCAGGACCTTGAGATGCTTCTTACGGAGCCACTCTTTAGATGCCCTGGCTGTGTGTTTCGGGTCATTGTCATGCTGGAAGACCCAGCCACGATCCATCTTCAATGCTCTTACTGAGGGAAGGAGGTTGTTGGCCAAGATCTCGCGATACATGGCCCCATCCATCCTCCCCTCAATACAGTGCAGTCGTCCTGTCCCCTTTGCAGAAAAGCATCCCCAAAGAATGATGTTTCCACCTCCATGCTTCACGGTTGGGATGGTGATCTTGGTGTTGTACTCATCCTTCTTCTTCCTCCAAACACGGCGAGTGGAGTTTAGACCAAAAAGCTCTATTTTTGTCTCATCAGACCACATGACCTTCTCCCATTCCTCCTCTGGATCATCCAGATGGTCATTGGCAAACTTCAGACGGGCCTGGACATGCGCTGGCTTGAGCAGGGGGACTTTGCGTGCGCTGCAGGATTTTAATCCATGACGGCGTAGTGTGTTACTAATGGTTTTCTTTGAGACTGTGGTCCCAGCTCTCTTCAGGTCATTGACCAGGTCCTGCCGTGTAGTTCTGGGCTGATCCCTCACCTTCCTCATGATCATTGATGCCCCACGAGGTGAGATCTTGCATGGAGCCCCAGACCGAGGGTGATTGACTGTCATCTTGAACTTCTTCCATTTTCTAATAATTGCGCCAACAGTTGTTGCCTTCTCACTAAGCTGCTTGCCTATTGTCCTGTAGCCCATCCCAGCCTTGTGCAGGTCTACAATTTTAGCCCTGATGTCCTTACACAGCTCTCTGGTCTTGGCCATTGTGGAGAGGTTGGAGTCTGTTTGATTGAGTGTGTGGACAGGTGTCTTTTATACAGGCAAAGAGTTCAAACAGGTGCAGTTAATACAGGTAATTGTAACGGGCTTCCTCCTTCTCCTCATCCGAAGAGGAGTAGCAAGGATTAGACCAAAATGCAGCGTTGGAGTTAGACATAATATTTATTTACAAGAACCAGACGAAGACGGAAAACTCTTGAACAAATTACAAAACAACAAACGAAGTAGACAGACCTGGACTACGAACTTACACGTAACGAAGAACGAACGAACAAGTACTGACTACAAACAAAACGAACTCACGATACAGTCCCGTATGGTGCAACAAACACTGACACAGGAAACAACCACCCACAAACCAACAGTGTGAAAACACCTACCTTAATATGGCTCTCAATCAGAGGAAATGAAAACCACCTGCCTCTAATTGAGAGCCATATCAGGTCACCCTTAAACCAACACAGAAACACATAACATAGACTACCCACCCAAACTCACGCCCTGACCGTCAAACACATACAAAACAACAGAAAACAGGTCAGGAACGTGACAGTAATGAGTGGAGAACAGGAGGGCTTCTTAAAGAAAAACTAACAGGTCTGTGAGAGCCGGAAGTCTTACTGGTTGGTAGGTGATCAAATACTTATGTCATGCAATAAAATGCTAATTAATTACTTAAAAATCATACAATGTGATTTTCTGGATTTTTGTTTTAGATTCCGTCTCTCACAGTTGAAGTGTACCTATGATACAAATTAAAGATCTCTACATGCTTTGTAAGTAGGAAAACCTGCAAAAATCAGCAGTGTATCAAATACTTGTTCTCCCCACTGTATATATTGTAAACCAATGTTGCTTCTTTTTGGCCCGCCAGCCATACATAAGTCCATGAAAATGCCCTCAGCCCTCAGGTTTGGGATGTACAGTATGTATTAAGGAGTACATTTTCTGAAGTAGAAAAATAGAAAGGTATTTCATTTTTATTAGACAACAAACATCATAGTGGAATAAGGCCTTCTCCAAAGGGAGCTAACTCGACAGCATCATCAATCCTTGAAAAAGTGGTTATTTTTTGGAGAGAGCACCATCATTCAGATAACAAAGGTTTGGTAAAGAGAAACAGCTTAATTACCGACTTCATGGGGTTCACTACATGAATCTAATAATGGCTGGAACTGTACGGTTTAATTATAGTATAATTACACTGTCATTACATTTTCATAGCCACTACAACAAATAATTCAATCAAATTTGGGTTACGAGCAGAACAACTGATGTTTATATCAAAAACACTTACAGTTTTCTCCTGCAGGAATCAACCATTTGCGATGTGTCACATTTAATTTCGTCCCCAGGTTTAGGGTAAACAAACACACGCTCATGGCCTTCTTAGAGGCTCCACCTCCGTTGGGAGTCAGACTGCTCCTTGTTAAGGATCAATTTGTCTGGACAGCCTTACAAATTGCACAAAGAGACAAAGTTGTCTTTGGCGTGAGCTACGTTGATGGATGTCCCCACACCTGGGTCGTAAATCCTCCCGACAGTGTGGAGACAAATCTCTAGCGTGCGTTCTCTCCCTGTCACGGCTCCCTCCCTCCCCCTCCCCTTTCACTTCCTCAACCCCCCGCCCCTCACCCAAACCGAGAAACACCATGCGGTTCAACGTTTTTAATAGATACCCAAAACACACCACTCGCATTTATTCCCCTTTATGTTTTGCATCAAAAATGTGGAAACTAGCACTGGCAATACAAAAATATGCTTATCAGACACTTTATATGTAAATTCGCAGTGAGCAGTGAGTGGCAGTGAGTTTATATTGTGAGGCTGTTACAAAAATTAAAAACGCCATCCTGGTGAATACCAGATGAAGTCATTCCACAATAGTTTTTTTTAATCATCCTTTTTTTTTGTCAGCTTACACGATATCATCGCTATGTGCGAGTGTGCGACGCACAAGAACAAGCAGCCGGCAGGCGCAGTGTTTAAACCCCCAAAGTTATCAGCAGTCGTAGATAAAACAACTTCTCCAGGGGGCTGCCTTGTGAGGGAGAAATCGCAGTCTTCCCAGGGGAGGCCACACCACTGTTTGTTTCTGCTGAAACACTACAGGCTCCATTTTAAAGCCCCCCCCCCCCCCCCCATAATCAAATGTGATCTGCTCACACCAGCCATTCATCCTCCCTCGGGAAGCCCTGTTCTGAAGGAAGTAAACTACATTTTCATGCAGTCCCCACGCACAAGACAAAGTTGTTGCGAGATAAAGAATTAATGAAGATTAAAGTCAATTAAAGAGTGAAAGGACTCTAACAATGCACAAAAAAAGCAGTTGGGAAGATTTGAGAAGAAAATTCTTAACTCTGTGTGGCTGTGAAAATGCAGCAATTCCAAAGATAAACTTAAGCCTGTGTGTAGGCCTATTTTCGAAGTCTATCTGGCTCTGTGTACATGTACGAGAGGGAGAGATGTACAGTATGTGTGTATATGAGAAAGTTTGCTGATCTTTGCGTGGGTATATTTCAGGCAGTGCTTCTGGTGTGTGTGTGTGTACTATGTATGTGTGCATTTCTGTGTGCGTAGGTGTCTGAGTGTGCAAGCAAGTACGAGACAAAATAAGCCATCTGTTCAGGATTCACCTGAGCACTGGCGCTCCACTGATTAACGTGACTTGACAGAGAAAAGGATTTGGAGAGAGCTGAAGTTTAAACTAGGCACACAGGGGGTGAATAGTAGATTTCCTCTGTAGTATGCATGTTAGTGTCCTCACGATTTTCATACCGTAAAGGATAGGTATAAATAATTAAGCAGGCTGTTCCCCCAAATAGCCGCAGAGCAAAAGAAAAGAGGGGGAAAAAAAGGAAGAGCCAGCCTGCTAGCAGGGTTTTAAAGTACCAACAACATCCTCATACAGTAATTAGGTCCTCTTTACAGGAACCGCCAGGAATTTCTTTGAATGCAAAAGAAAATGTAATACTTCCAGGACAAGTTTTTTCCAGTCTCTAGTAATTAAAAGGGAAACCTTGCTGTCATCTAAAATGGAAGGCGACGTCGCAGCACACTCCATATTCCCTGGCACTTTAATGAGAGCAATAAATGCTTTGCTCATTCTGGCTATTTATACATTTTTATGGCACAAATTGCGGCTTAAAGGGCATAAATCACAGGAATGACAGATGAAGGACAGCACAGAGGCCCTCCAATAAGCGATGCAAATGGAAAACTGTGGCCCTGGCAGTTAATTAGCCAAAGAGGGCCTAATCAGCGTTTTGGATGCCCGTCCCTCCCCAGGTGATGCGCTAATAGGAGACGCTTGAACAGGTACGTATGAACTACGGTGATGTGGAAAGGTGGCACCTCATAAGCCCAGTCTGACACCTCTCGAAGAAAGCCAATGGAGGCGAAAAGACCAAAATGTGGAAAACTAACAGACCCACATTTAATGTTGCTACTGTTCAAGGATGGCTAGTATCTAAGCGTTAACGTTGAGTCATTACATGCCATGGTGACAAATCACATACAATAAGATACTGTGAAGTTGGGAATAGGAGGTTGCTGGATCTGCTGTTCGCAATGCCTATAGTTGGGTCTGGCAGTAACCTCACAGAGTGGACAGGGGGCGCTGCAGAGTGCACTGTAGCCAGGAAGGCACAGTATGAGAGCCATCATTAGAGAGCAACAGCCAGCAGACCAGCAAAACACTCGCCGAGATAAAACACAAAACGCCCGCAGCGCTCTGAAGTCAACCAGAACAGTTCCCTATGCATTTCAAATAGACTCCCAAACAAAAACAGGAGGCTCAAGTTTCATAATCTACCACATAATCAGCCAGCAAGCAAAGCCTGCTCCACTGTGGACGAGAAAAGACGAAAGAGGGGGGGGATCAAAGTCAGGTTGTCCTGTGATGCTGTAAACAGGGAATCTTTTTTTCTCCACAATTAAAGAGTGGTGGTTATTGATTTCCAATGGGGTTCTTAGTTGACTCGCTGGCTGGCTGCTGTCACAATGAGTCTCGGGGTAAGGTGACCATGCTCTCCGCGCCTTGCTTCATGCTCCACCAGCCAGCATGATAAACCTCAGATGTCATCAGCCAGGTAGGACGCCCCCCCCCACCACCACACACTCACCGACCCCCCACTTGAACTTCCACTGGCACCGCAGCAGCATACACCCATGGGCTGGTGCCCCGTTGACACGGCCCACTTCATGAACTACTAAAGTCAGCTAGGAGTTACTGTAGCTAGCCTATGTTACATTTACATTTACATTTAAGTCATTTAGCAGACGCTCTTATCCAGAGCGACTTACAAATTGGTGCATTCACCTTATGATATCCAGTGGAACAACCACTTTACAATAGTGCATCTAACTCTTTTAAGGGGGGGGAGGGGGGGGTTAGAAGGATTAATTTATCCTATCCTAGGTATTCCTTAAAGAGGTGGGGTTTCAGGTGTCTCCGGAAGGTGGTGATTGACTCCGCTGACCTGGCGTCGTGAGGGAGTTTGTTCCACCATTGGGGTGCCAGAGCAGCGAACAGTTTTGACTGGGCTGAGCGGGAACTGTACTTCCTCAGAGGTAGGGAGGCGAGCAGGCCAGAGGTGGATGAACGCAGTGCCCTTGTTTGGGTGTAGGGCCTGATCAGAGCCTGAAGGTACGGAGGTGCCGTTCCCCTCACAGCTCCGTAGGCAAGCACCATGGTCTTGTAGCGGATGCGAGCTTCAACTGGAAGCCAGTGGTATGTTATAACCAGAAATGCTAAAGTCAATGTGAAGAGCTTATTATGTTGTCCAAGAAGACCCAGGTGGTTTAAAACACACAAATGAAACATACGTACGCTCACCATAAAACAGACCCTTGTTTCAGATCAAAAGGTGAAGTAATGCAATAAGAAGAGTAATGGAATAGCATGACAAGCATTATGTGAGCTGGCTGCAGCTACAGACAGAGATGAGCTTATGGGCCAACTCCTCTGGAAAACAACCATAAATCAGAGACAAGCCGTCAAGAGGAACAGATCCATCAGAACGGACCTGCAACAACCCCTGACATTGACCCGTGTCAAAGATAAATGGAGGGGGGGGGGGCTATGCAGATTGATTCAATGTTGAAATGAGCGCTCTGTTTGTCATGTTTATCGATCCCATGGATAATTTACTGATTCCAATGTTGTTTCTTCCCCAAGTAATGACTACACGTCAGGGTTGTAATAATTTGACAGGCTGCGGGGCACTAAGCACGGCAGCTGGTTTATGTGCACGACAGTGACCCGAGGCTATGGAGGAAGCATCATGCTCGACGCACATGTAGGAGCACACATTGTACATGTAAATATTGTTAGAGCCTTGATTTGTTCCATTTATTGTAAAGTAACTGATTCAAGGATTCAGCACTAAACATTCGCTGATCAGTAGGAGTATAATCTTGTATGGCTACAAGCTAAATCGCAGCATGATTAAAGTCTACAATTAAAGCTCTTGATGATGCACTGCAAACAGCATACACACGGCAAAATCCTTACACTGTCATTTGTCAGTGCAGATTGCTTTTCGCAAGGAGTATTGTACCCACATTCTGGCACAAAGTATTCATTATGGATTCTGCGCCTACTATTCCTATGGATAGACAATTTGTTTTCAGAGGATGAAATGTCACGGAGGCCAAATAAGCAGTTTTCCTGGACAGAACAACCCAGAACGGCCTGGAACAACAAAGCACATGTATTCATTACATCACCTTATAAACCTTGCTGCACTGAATGCACTAGGCCGTGATACAAATATGCTCGGCAATAGCGGTCAGCAAATGTATTCAACCCATCATTCTGACAGACAGAATGACATAACAGAGACAACATTAGCAGCCCATATCAATGTATAAAAACAAATGTATTGACTGTCAAGCCACTGGATGCCTGGGGCAGCTTGTTCTTGTCTTGGACTCTTGAACCCGTGCCACAGGCCAAGATTCCATGGTGTCGGAGACAGGTGGGGATGATATTACAGTGTCAAACGCAACCTTGTGTTCCCTGGGTCCCGTTAGGGGGACATGTCTGGGTGAAAGGGGTCATGGAAAGTTCTGTTGCCGAGCGGCGATAGGTGAGAAAGCCTGCAGAAGAACTTCCAGAGCAAAGAGAGGAAAGAGACTGAGAGAGCGTTTCCTTCCCTCAACGGTAAAATAGACACAATCTGGCTGCATGATGAGGGCAAAATTAAGTCCAAGGAGCGACTCTGATGAATAGAAGACGGAACCAGCATTAGTTACTCTGGAGAAGGAAAAGCAGAGCCCTTGGCTTGTTTACTACTTTGCCAGGAAACAACTTTTCATGATTGCTTTGTAATTATCTCCCTGATAATGTAAAACGCTTTTCTCGCGCTCTTTCCCTCTCTCACTCTCTGTTGGTAGTGGACCATGAAAATTAATAAAGGATTAGCCCAAATGTTTAACTTTTTATTGGATGGGGTGGGAGCTTGGTGGGCCGGTAAGGCGTGCCCCAGCAGATAATCGACTAATAACACTAAAATGCTTGTGCCAGGGCATGAGAACGATTGTACATAAGGATACCTATTGTTTTGTGCACCAGCAACCTTTCCCGTTCTTACGAGGTGCTACTTTGACCAAAAAGTCTATAACTCCCTCTATTGTGCGGCTTAACGAGACATTAGCCGTGCTAACAACCAGGCAGCCGATGTTGGACAGCTGAAACCCGAATGTGACTTTCTGTGTAAAAGGCGTTTTTTTTTAGACACTCACCACTCCCTGAGTGCAGGTTACAATGAAAAACAACTCTCTGGGTCGCCATCTCAACAGCTTGTGATGGCTTTTACAATGGGACCCCCAGGGGCTACGGAACACCATAAAATGTCTTGCTACCCTCAAATAGATCGGGTTAAATCTGCCTCTGTTGTTTGCCGTTGCTCCCAGATATAGAAAATGCAGAACAGCAGCCAATTTAATCTCCAAGCTTGTAATGCTGTTTTATAAAGATTACTGCCTAAAAAAGTAGTTTCCTGTTCTATGAGAGCCGCTATCTGTTTGTGTGGATAAGGATGATGGTGGATTAGCTGTTTGTTTGTACCTTCCTTTAGAACTAAGTTTAAAAAATGAAAATATATCTGTAGGGAACTACTTTTTCCAAATTCTAAAGGATGAAACATACATCAGAAATTATGCATGGCCACAGTAATTGTTAAAATTTGTATTTGTGTAGTTTCATACCAATCCCTATCCCTAGGGGCGGCAGGTAGCCTAGTGGTTAGAGTGTTGGACTAGTAACCGAAAGGTTGCAAGAGCAAATGCCCGAGCTGACAAGGTAAAACCCACTGTTCCTCGGCTGTCATTGAAAATAAGAATTTATTCTTAACTGACTTGCCTAGTTAAATAAAGGTTAAAAAAAAAAGTATGTATGTTTCACATATTCCCAATGCATTTAACAATTGTATTTCTTTTTGGTATGGGCGGGACAGGTTTGGGCTGTGTTGGAAGTTTGGGTCTCAGTGGCACAGCAGTGTTTGCAGAGAGAGAGAGGAAGTGACGTGGAGGGTCTACTCTGTGGAGGGCCCACTCCCCCGCCGGGCCTCCCATCTCAATTAGCTCAGCTCAGCCAGGCTTTCTGCTGATAGGGGAAAATCAGCAAGCTGAAGAGGGAGAGGGGGGCAACCCTCCTCACGCACATGTAATATACAGCCCAGGGAGTCTACTTGCCTCTCTCTCGCTCTGTGTCTGTGTGTGTAGCTCTCATCTCTCCACTCTGATGGATTGGAGCCCCATGGTACTTTCCTTAACAAGCACCTGGACTACACTAGGGCCGTACTTGCTGAAATGCCGAAAGTCCACTGATATTAATTGATGTGCATAGTCATAGTGAAAGTTAATAAGCACAAGAGAGACTTATGAAAAGGTGAAATTAGTTCATCTGTCTGCACTGTTGGCGCAGATACAACCGACTAGCGCTAGATAACACTACCTAGCAAAATGTGTGTATATATAATGACAATGGGAAAACAGGTTTTTAGAAATGTTAGCAAATGTATAAAAAATTAAAAACAGAAAAACCTTATTAACATTAGTATTCAGACCCTTTGCTATGAGACTCGAAATTGAGCTCATCCTGTTTCCATTGATCATCGTTGAGTTGTTTCTAAAACTTAGAGTACACCTGTGGTAAATTCAATTGATTGGACATGATTTGGAAAGGCACACACCTGTCTATATAAGGCCCCACAGTTAACAATGCATGCATTGCATGCATTTCTGCAGCATTGAAGGTCCCCAAGAACACAGTGGCCTCCATCATTCTTAAATGAAAGAAGTTTGGAACCACCAAGACTCTTCCTAGAGCTGGCAGCCCAGACAAACTGAGGAGGGCCTTGGTCAGGGAGGTGACCAAGAACCCGATGGTCACTCTGACAGAGCTCCAGAGTTCCTCTGTGGAGATGGTAGAACCTTCCAGAAGGACAACATCTCTGCAGCACTCAACCAATCACACCTTTATTGTAGAGTGACCAGACGGAAGCCACTCCTCAGTAAAAGGCACATGACAGCCCACTTGGAGTTAACCAAAAGGCACGTAAAGGACTCACAGACCATGAAAAACAATATTCAGAGCGCTCATGACCTCAGACTGGGACAAAGGTTCACCTTCCAAAAAGACAATGACCCTAAGCACACTGCCGAGACAACACAGGAGTGGATTCGGGACAAGTCTCTGAATGTCCTTGAGCTTGAAAGGATAAAAATGGGAGATATATAGGTAGGTGTACAGGTGTGCCAAACTTGTAGTGTCATACCCAAGAAGAATCGAGGCTGTAATCGCTACCAAAGGTGCTTCAACAAAGTACTGAGTAAAGGGTCTGAATACTTTCCGAATGCACTGTATGTATGTACAGCACCAGCCAAAAGTTTGGACACACCTACTCATTCATGGGTTTTTCTTTATTTCTACATTAAAGAATAGCGAAGACATCAAAACTATGAAATAACACATATGGAATCGTGTAGTAATCAAAAGTATTAAACAAATCAAAATATACAGTGGGGCAAAAAGTATTTAGTCAGCCACCAATTGTGCAAGTTCTCCCACTTAAAAAGATGAGAGAGGCCTGTAATTTTCATCATAGGTACACTTCAAATATGACAGACAAAATGAGGGGAAAAAAATCCAGAAAATCACATTGTAGGATTTTTTATGAATTTATTTGCAAATTATGGTGATTTTATTATGGTGATCAATTTATTGCCCTGGCCACATCTGCAGTCCTCATGCCTCCTTGCAGCATGCCTAAGGCACGTTCTCGCAGATGAGCAGGTACTTCCGGCGCCGACAGAGATGGCCACCTCGCTTCGCGTTCCTAGGATACTATGCAGTATTTTGTGTTTTTTATGTGTTATTTCTTACATTGTTACCCCAGGAAATCTTAGGTTTTATTACATACAGTCGGGAGTAACTGTTGGATATAAGAGCAACATCAACTCACCAACATTACGACCAGGAATATTACTTTCCCGAAGCGGATCCTCTGTTTGGTCCACCACCCAGGACAATGGATTGGATCCCAGCCGGCGACCCAAAACAACGGCGCCGCAGAAGGGGCTGACGGAGCGGTCTTCTGGTCAGGCTCCGTAGACGGGCACATCGCGCACCTCTCCCGAGCATACTACTCGCCAATGTCCAGTCTCTTGACAACAAGGTAGACGAAATCCGAGCAAGGGTTGCCTTCCAGAGAGACATTAGAGATTGTAACATTCTCTGTTTCCCGGAAACATGGCTCACTCGGGATACGTCATCAGAGTCGGTACAGCCACCTGGCTTCTTCACGCATCACGCCGACAGAAACAAACATCTCTCTGGTAAGAAGAAGGGCGGTGGTGTATGCCTTAAGATTAACGAGACGTGGTGTGATCATAACAACATACAGGAACTAAAGTCCTTTTGTTCACCTGACCTAGAATTCCTTACAATCAAATGCCGACCGCATTATCTACCAAGAGAATTCTCTTCAATCATAATCACAGTTGTGTATATCCACACCCAAGCAGACACATCGACAGCCCTGAAAGAACTTAATTGGAAACCACATATCCTGAGACTGCATTTATTGTAGCTGGGGATTTTAAAGGCTAATCTGAAAACAAGGCTCCCTAAATTTTTATCAGCATATCGAATGCGCGACCCGGGCTGGCAAAACCCTGGATCATTGTTATTCTAACTTCCGCGATGCATATAAAGCCCTCACCCGGCCTTCTCTCGGAAAATCTGACCACGACTCCATTGTGTTGCTCCCAGCCTATAGACAAAAACTAAAACAGGAAACGCCCGTGCTCAGGTCTGTTCAAAGCTGGTCCGACCAATCCGATTCCACGCTTCAAGATTGCTTCGATCACGTGGACTGGGATATGTAGCGTCGGACAATAACATTGATGAATACGCTGATTCGGTGAGCGAGTTAATTAGCAAGTGCATTGGTGATGTTGTACCCACAGCATCTATTAAAACATTCCCCAACCACAAACCGTGGATTGATGGGTACCTTTCGCGCAAAACTGAAAACGCGAACCACAGCTTTTAATCGGGGCAAGGTGACCGGTAACATGACTGAATACAAACAGTGTAGCTATTCCCTCTGCAAGGCAATCAAACAAGCTAAGCGTCATTATAGAGACAAAGTAGAGTCGCAATTCAACGGCTCAGACACGAGAGGTATGTGACAGGGTCTACAGTCAATCACGGACTACAAAGGAAAACCAGCCACGTCGCGGAACACGATGTCTTGCTCCCAGACAAACTAAACAACTTCTTTGCTCGCTTTGAGGACAATACAGTGCCACTGACACGGCCTGCTACCAAAACCTGCGGGCTCTTCTTCACTGCAGCCAACGTGAGTAAAACATTTAAACGTGTTAACCCTCGCAAGGCTGCCGGCCCAGACGGCATCCCCAGCCGCATCCTCAGAGCATGCGCAGACCAGCTGGCTGGTGTGTTTACAGACATATTCAATCAATCCTTATCCCAGTCTGCTGTTCCCACATGCTTCAAGAGGGCCACCATTGTTCCTGTTCCCAAGAAAGCGAAGGTAACTGAGCTAAATGACTATCGCCCCGTAGCACTCACTTCTGTCATCATGAAGTGCTTTGAGAGACTAGTCAAGGACCATATCACCTCCACCCTACCTGACACCCTAGACCCACTCCAATTTGCTTACCGCCCCAATAGGTCCACAGACGACGCAATCGCAATCACACTGCACACTGCCCCAACCCATCTGTACAAGAGGAATACCTATGTATGAATGCTGTTCATCGACTAAAGCTCAGCATTTAACACCATAGCACCCTCCAAACTCGTCATTAAGCTCGAGACCCTGGGTCTCGACCCCGCCCTGTGCAACTGGGTCCTGGACTTCCTGAGGGGCCGCTGCCAGGTGGTGAGGGTAGGTAACAACATCTCCACCCCGCTGATCCTCAACACTGGGGCCCCACAAGGTTGCGTTCTCAGCCCTCTCCTGTACTCCCTGTTCACCCATGACTGCGTGGCCATGCACACCAACTCAATCATCAAGTTTGCATTTGATTTGGAACCTGGGCATCTTTCTTTTGGTGTTTTTCAGAGTCAGTAGAAAGGCCTCTTTAGTGTTGTAAGTTTTCGTAACTGTGACCTTAATTGCCTACCGTCTGTAAGCTGTTAGTGTCTTAACGACCGTTCCACAGGTGCATGTTGCTTGTTCAATGAACCATAAACAATTAATCATGGGAAACAGTGTTTAAACCCTTTACAATGAAGATCTGTGAAGTTATTTGGATTTTTACGAATTATCTTTTAAAGATAGGGTCCTGAAAAAGGGACATTACTTTTTTGGCTGAGTTTATACACACACCACACACCACACACCACACACCACACACCACACACACACACACACACACACACACAGCCTTCAGAAAGTATTCAAACCCCTTGATGTTTCTTCTTTGTTATTTTTTTCTTTACAACACTATACTTGGAGTATCGATATAATATCATCCAAAATAATATTGTGATATGTAACTGTATCGATTTTTTTCTCCACCATCACTCTGTTCTGCTCTTGGATCATCATATGATACATACTACCCATTTTTTACTCTATGGGTCTTATATGCAGTTGGTGTGAAACCAGGGCCAAAAATAGGTTCCAAGCTATGGACTGGAATCTCCTGGCAGATAAAGAAAGTTCCAACAGCTCAGGCAGAAACTCTCAGCTAACAAGCCTTTTACATCTGATTATAGCATGACTTCAACTCCCACACAAAGTGAACAGCCAAACGGATGGGCTCAGCAGCACTGAGTCTCATACAAAAACACAAATTCAAACTTTTTTTCTACTTTCAAACCAACTCTCCGTCCTCCACTAGATGACTTTACGACAGGGCGGTCCAATCTGAAAGCAGGTGGTCCACATTTCAGATGCAGCGCATAAATCATTGAGATGGGCAGCGGTCAGACGTGCTTCCAGGATGTCCTAAAAAGTCCAAGGTCTGGGGAGGCGAGCCGTCGCCACGGTGCAGCCTCCCTCCCACCCACAGCAGGGGAGCAGTCCTATCAGGGGTAAGCACGATGCACATGCATGTTTGAAAGGCAAAGTGGAAGAAAAAAAAAGCTCACGGAGGAAGAAAGATGAAAAAGAGAGAAAGTGCTTGGGCAGCAGAACTCAAGGCCAAAATCTATTTAATCACAGAATAAGGACAGTTCAAGAAGTGGCAATGTAATAATCCACCGCCTCTCCCAGTGACCCTGCAGCCGGCGCGTTTTATGACAGTGAATACATTTATGTGCGAACCCGCGCCCACCAAGCTCATTTCATCCGGTCTAGAAACGGGCCTAGAAATTAATAAACCTTTTCAACCACACCCAGCCTAGGTGCTTGAACACCCAGCCCACCTCCTATGAAATTCAACCCAGCTGCCGCAGTGAGCAAAGTAACCGAATAAACAAACCAACTAAACTGATAATGACGATAAGTAATAACCCGGGCGAAATGAAAGGATGAAGGTCAGTAATTGCGAGGCGGTGAGAGATAGGAGGGTGGTGTGTTTTGTTTTTCTGCTGTGGCAGAGTGCGGCCAGGGGTCCCTGTGAGCATGTGCGGTGGGCTCCCGGGCGGTGTAGGAACACGTTTGCAGATGTTAAGAAAAGCAATTAATCGGCAGTTGAGATAATCAGAGAGAGAGAGAGAGAGAGATGGGTAAACACTTGTTTACAGCCCTGCAAGCACAATCAAAAGCTCAGAGGCTCAGTGCTGACACAGAGGCCCTCCTTTTCAGGTGAAATTGCCAACACTTCAGATGCACAGCTCAATGTTTGCTTGCTTACTTCCCAGTGAGAGAGCAAGCAAGCCTTACCTACCTTCAGCTGAACTTCCTTTCATCTCGACATTGCATAGAATATCACTGTATCACGAGTGGCAGGCGGCATTTCTCGCCACATATTTACCAATGGTCCGAGCGCCATTGATAACGAGTACAACATAAGTCGCTTTAGATTCCACCTCAGAGTACGAAAACAAACGTTGAATTTACATGACAATCATCAGCAGAACTGTGAGATAACTAGGTTATGTCAACGAACAACTATAATAACCCATTTGTGATGTACATAGAAGTGTAAACAAACAGAACCCCCTTACTGGGAAACTAACCCAAATTCTCTTTGAAAACCATGTTTGGGAGATTTTTTTTAAATTATCTGACAGCAACCCCCCCCCCCCCCCCCAAAAAAAACAGGCTAGTCTTTTCATTTGATCTTTGCAGACCAATTAAAGCAGGTAAGTTATCAGCTACATGTTCTTCTCTGGGTTCTGTTGCACTGCCAGGATTGTCAGTAATATCTTGTAAAAGATCTTCAGCGATACTTGTTATGTGTTCAGGCAAACGATGTTGCCTATACATAGCGAGGTATTAAAGGCAGACAGTCATTTAGCAGGCCAGTGTTGAGTAAGTAGCGTCACTTTCATTAAGTCTGATGAGATAATTATCCATCCATATCATGGCAATATGTTGCAAAGTAAAGAAGCGGTTAGCTCATTAAACCACTAACGTGCCTTATTCCTGTGGGCTTATATCAAAGGAAAGATACTGGGAAAGCACTATACTTATTGACAGAAATGGGTCTGCTAACTTACAATCTAGTAATAAGACAATTTAATTAAAGTGGGAATATTAGCAGGGACAGTTCTAGCTGAATTGCTAGACAATGCATCGCAATAATGAGGGAAAGCATGCACAGTTTGGACAGACATTCAAAAGTGAAACAAAAAGATTTTTGTGGGATATCTTTTTTTTCATGACATGTACTGAATGTAGGAAGAAATTCACAGCAGCTTAGCTATGATACTTCAACTACATGATATACGATAAGAGGGTCTGGTCTGTCTATCTCCAATCTTCCAGCAGTGTTATTAGCACTATGGGAATCAAATACTAACTGTCAAACCTATAGGTCCTTTCCAATACACCCCCGCCCCTAGATAATCATTTGATACACGCTGCACAGTACAAATGTACCTTTGCATGGAGTGAATAAGGTGGCATTTTAATTTAACTCAACTGCAGTGTAGCAACCCAACCTGAACCCACCTGTGATACAATATGCTGAAGGGGAAACAGGCTAAAAAATGCATGAGTCCTCAGAAACTACTCTGAGACCGGGGATGTGGTACCTGCAGGTTTTTGAAGCCTCTGAATGGTAGGCATCACGCTTTACAGCCCAGGCAGAGAGTGCTTGTGTGCTTTGTCAAGACAAACTGAATACATCGCTTTTGAAGAGCGAAGGGGCCAAACAGCGACCGAGTGTGGAATTTTTAAAGGCATGCAGCGCAAATGTCTGATGAAACTTTCAGCACCTTGGACAGCTGTCTGAAGAACCCCCAGACAAAGGGAGACATGTGTGCTGCTTTCTCTTCACATAGATAGACACAGGGACCATAGAGTTGATTTGGTAAATTAAGTGGACATGTCAACCCATTTTCCTCATGCAGCTCAGTGGTCTCGCTGTCTGCTCTTTTAGAATTGGAGGCAGTCACCCCACCACAACAGACACACACAAATAGCCTACCCTACACACACACTCTCTCTAACCCCCGGCAGGAGCCAGCGATTCCACAGTTTTCCCCAGGCCTCCGTGTCTCAGACTGAATAATGTAGAGCCTTTACCCAGTACTCAAGCATGAGTGGATAATCTAGCCACAAGGACAGAATGTGTCAACATTTCCTTTATTTATTTATTTATTTACCCCCACACCCCTACACCGGGAGCTGGGAAGGGAGAGGCAATGTTTTCATCTCAATATCAAATCATTTCTGGGTAACAATTAAATCCCTACTGTGATTGTTTTCAATTAAAATGGTCAAAAATAAGAAAAAAAATTGCCTTTTAGCAAATAGCAATTTCTCAAGCAAAAATTTTGCTAGGACGGTCTGGGAGTGGCCTGAGTGGGGAGGGGAAGACTGAAAACAAGCAGTTATTGGCAGAGAGGTTTGGAACTCTCTTTCTTATTGGTCTATTAACTAATTTACCACCTGGTTATTTGTGTTAGTATTTATTATGGATCCCCATTAGCTGCTACCAAGGCAGCAGTTACTCTTCGTGGGTTCCAGCAAAATTAAGGCAGATACAATTTTAAAAACATTACAATACATTCACAACAGATTTCACCACATATCTACAACACAAAATCCAAATAAAATCAAATTGTATTAAACACATGCGCCGAATATAACAGGTGTAGACCTTACAGTGAAATGCTTACTTACGAGCCCCTAACCAACAGTGCAGTTTAAAAAATATATAAGAATAAGATATAAAAGTAATTAAAGAGCAGCAGTAAAAAATAACAATATATACAGGGGGGTGCCGGTACAAGGTCAATGTGCGGAGGCACCGGTTAGTTGAGGTAGTATGTAGGGCGGCAGGTAGCCTAGTGGTTAGAGCATTGTACTAGTAACCGAAAGGTTGCAAGATCAAATCCCTGAGCTGACAAGGTAAAAATCTGTCGTTCTGCCCCTGAACAAGGCAGTTAACCCACTGTTCCTAGACCGTCATTGAAAATAAGAATTTGTTCTTAACGGACTTGCCTAGTTAAATAAAGGTAAAAATATAAATGTAGGTAGAGTTATTAAAGTGACTATACATAGATGAGTGGGGAATGCATGTTTCTGTGCCTATGTTTGTGTTGCTTCACTGTTCCATAAGGTGTATTTTTAATCCGTTTTTTTTTTTTTAATCAAATTTTACTGCTGGCATGAGTTACTTGATGTGGAATAGAGTTCCACGTAGTCATGGCTCTATGTAGTACTGTGTACCTCCCATAGTCTGTTCCATGTCACCAGCAGGCCAAAACGCTATCCCATCAAAACAGGCTGAAATTTCAGGGGGCCTTTTCAAACAGCTCTTACACAAAAAAAGGGGCATTATCATCCTTTTCACAGTATTATTCCAACCTCAGTGTAGAAATATACACTGATTGTACAAAACATCAAGAACACCTGCTCTTTCCATGACATAAACTGACCAGGTGAATCCAAGTGAAAGCTATGGTCCCTTACTGATGTCACTTGTTAAATCCACTTCAATCAGTATAGATCACAGGTCTCATTCCACGGATGGCCAAGTGGCTGAGGGTTTTCGCTCCTGCCTTGTACTTGATTGATGAATTAAGATCACTAATTAGTAAGGAATTCCCTACACCTGGTTGTCTAGGTCTGAATTGAAAGGAAAAAACAAAACCTGCATACCCTCCATGGAATGAGTTTGACACCCCTGGTGTAGATGAAGGGGAGAAGACAGGTTAAAGAAGGATTTTCAAGCCTTGAAACAATTGAGACATGGATTGTGTATATGACATTCGGAGGGTGAATGGGCAAGACAAAATATTTAAGTGCCTTTGAACAGTGTTGCCAGGCGCACCGGTTTATGTCAAGAACTGCAACGCTGCTGCGTTTTTCACGATCAACAGTTTCCCGTGTGTATCAAGAATGGTCCACCACTCATGGGACATCCATCCATTACGTGCAGGCCAGTGACCAAAAAAAATCGAATTTTCAATTTAATCCATTTTATATTCAGGATGTAACACAAAAAAATTTGGAAAACGTCACGAGGTGTGAATACTTTCTGAAGGCACTGTACATATTCCCACAGTATCCATATCAGTCTTTTTTTGTTCTCATAATAACATTTTCTTCCTCATTTTGTATCCTTTGGATATTTTTTGTGCTTGTAATAATTTATGTCATATGGCTTCAAATTGTGCAATTTTGTTTCTCTCTGTAGCCCACATTTTTTTTTAAATATTTGAATAAAGCATTTGATTCATCCACTGTCTTAACGATGGAGGATCATTTGATTTCAAGTAAAATGTTTTTTCAAATGATTAATGAGAAAAGTATGGTCCAACCCATTGGGTATCTCACCGCACCCCCATATGCCATGTCTTGAAATATGTAGACAGACAGATTAAAAAGAAATGTACATTGTAAAATGTAGGATAGCCAACTTTCTAAATCCCTTTGAAAACAGGCTATCTGGCATCGATTCTAAACAGTTATTCTAGTGTAAAAAATTGACTACAAAGTGCAAATAGGATCATTTTGGTCATAAAGTCAGTCCCATCTAAAATGGAGTTTGGAAGGTTTGGTTTTGATTTGACCATGTACATTTCACACACTTAACTGTGGGTGAACAGCTGCTGTGATTGCGCTCTATACAATAGCATAGACAGTGAGACAGACCTGCCCAGAAGGTCTGACTTCTTTTTAATGAGACAACACCTTGCACATTTTTGAACTTGAGAAATACAGCACCACACACTTTAGTTAGATGTAAAATTACACAACTAAAACATCCTCGGCAAAAACGTCAAAATTAAATCCACATTTCTTAAATGATCTTAGATTCATTCTGGTTACTGAGGAAGTGAAATAGGCTTGGGGGACAAACATCATTAACCAAATGGAATCGGTCAAGAAACACACGTTTTTGGTACCCTTCCTCAGATCTGTGCCTCGACACAATCCCGTCTCTGAGCTCTATGGACAATTCCTTCGACCTCATGGCTTGGTTTTTGATCTGACATGCACTGTCAACTGTGGAGCCTTATATAGACAGGTGTGTGCCTTTCCAAATCATGTCCAATCAATTGAATTTACCACAGGTGGACTCCAATCAAGTTGTAGAAACATCTCAAGGATGATCAATGGAAACAGGATGCACCTGAGCCCAATATCGAGTCTCATTGCAAATGGTCTGAATACTTATGCAAATAAGGTATCTGTTTTTCAATATGTCTAAAAACCTGTTTTCACTTTGTCATTATGGGGTATTGTGTGTAGATTGATGAGAAACATTTTTTTAAATCCATTTTAGAATACGGCTGTAACGTAACAAAATGTGGGAAAAGGGGTCTGAATACCTTCCGAATGCAGCCGATATGCAGCCCATATGTAGTAGTAAGCACACTGGTACTTTGTATGATCTGTATGGTAAATGTGTGAAATTATGTGGCTCAGTTTTTAATTACATCGCTTAGTTTCTGTTGCCCCACTCATTTGCACATGTGGATTGAGAGTTTTTGCTTGGGTTTCACTATGCAATCGGCAAAGTCTTAATGGTGGCACAATTATATGGCATTCACAATGACATTAATAATGTTTGGGATGCCTTTTGTTTTCCCTGCCTAAATACTGTTGCAATAGGATTTTTTTTAGCATTGCCAATTAAAAGCCTGGTTTAAGCACCTAATCCGCTTTAATTCGCAATTGCTTGTAATTCAAAACAGTTCTCCATGCTAAACAGCAAGTGTTTTGTTTCAATGTGTCCTCCTGCTACAGTATTGCAACTGACCTGAATACAATTACATAAAAGCAACCTTTCCAAGAAATGTATCTTTAACCCAGGAGACGCCATCCAAGTAAATTTAAATCAAGGAATTCAAGAAACATACCCTTTATTTTGGCATCAATCAAGCGGAACGATTTGCTAAATAGTAGTGAGCCCTCATAACACTCACAGCAAATACATTCACTCCCATTCTTGTTAGGGAGATGATTATAGCTCACACGTTCGCAAATTACAATCCTTGGAAATCGATGAAGACAGATTTCATACGTCAACATTAGTTTTTAAAGCCGAATGATTGGGCTTAAAAAAAGTATGAAGGTAATTATCTCCAGACACTATACGGCTGTTCTGTAGAAGCAGTTGTAGGCCTAGTGCTGCAGGATGAAAACATGGCAATACTGCTCATCATCAGGTAGCTTTGTTTGAAAACCAATAACTTGTATATCACTTCAAATTGCCTCACATATACAGGCATTGCATCCAATTGGTAGTTACAGCCTTGTCTCATAGCTGCAACTCACGTACGGACTCGGGAGAGGCGAAGGTCGAGAGCCGTGTGTCCTCCAAAACACAACCCAACCAAGCCGCACTGCTTCTTGACACAATGCCCACTTAACCCGGAAGCCAGCCGCACCAATGTGTCGGAGGAAACTACGTACACCTGGCGACCGTGTCAGCGTGCACTGCGCCCGGCCGCCACAGGAGTCGCTAGTGCACGATGGAACGAGGACATCCCTGCCGGCCATACCCTCCCCTAACCCGGACGACGCTGGGCCAATTGTGCGCCACCCCATGGGTCTCCCAGTCGCGGCCGGCTGTGACAGAGCCTGGACTCGAACACAGAATCTCTCTCACTGCGATGCAGTGCCTTAGACCACTGCGCCAGTCGGGAGGCCCCGACTCACTTATGCTTTTAATGCAAAATGTAGTTTATCTATGGAGCATGCAGCAAGTAGATATGAAATATCAAATTTGAGTTCCTTCAAAGCAATGTTGTGTTCCTGTTGGTTCTGATTTATTGATAGGACTTCTGGCATAAGATTTATTCTCTCTATTGGGTTAATTCATTATTGATTTTGAGGGCGTGCAGTAGTTGTTTGATCCCTTGCCCAAAGCTGTGTAACTTTAGAATGGTAGCCTATCTGAGTTATGGGGGTTGCTGTTTCCTGGAGAGTATAGGGCAGGCACTTAGCCGATGCATTTCAATTCCATCAGCATATCACAAGTAGAAAAGTTATATCCAGACTGAAACAAAAGGTTCACAATGCCTGAAGATGGAAATTTAAAACTATGTTGAGTGGTACAGAGGCATTCTGATGTAATGGAAAGTCAAATTAGTAAGATATGGCAGTGAGTTTGTATTTAAACCTATAATTATTGCAATTTTAAATTATGTTATGTATGATATTATAAACTGGATGGTTCGAGCCCTGAATACTGATTGTCTGACAGCCGTTGTATATCAGACCATATAGCACGGGTATGACAAAACATTTATTTTTTATCGCTCTAATTACGTTGGTAACCAATTTATAATAGCAATAAATCACCCTGGGGGGGTGTGATATATGGCCAATATACCATGGCCAAGGGCTGTGTCCAGGCACTCCGTGTTGCGTCGTGATTAAGAACAGCCCTTAGCCGTGGTATATTGGCCGTATACAACACCCCCCCAGGCTTTATTGCTTAAGTAGCCTACAGGTCAGGATATATTGAATGGGTGATGTCACCTCACATGTCATGATAAGCCTATCAAGTTTCCAAAGGTTTATTTGGTGGGATGCCCCAGCATGGGGACAGTGATGTAGCCATAGTGCAGTAAAGTAGCATAGTGTGACACCGCCATAGGAATTAGGCTAAATTTAAATAAAGACAACTCTTCTTAAAGTGGGAATCAGGAGTTCAAATAATATCAAAGCTTTTCCCGCCCATGTTTCAAGGATGGGGCTGGAGAAATTTAACCACTCAAGTTCATAGACAGGGATGTGGATGCAAGGGCTGACCATCCATGATATCAACATTCTTGTTTTAACCATGTCTTGAGGCTATAAAATGTTTTATATTTACTTTGTTTTCAAACATTGTAATAAACCAAGCTTATATGTTGGGTTTTTATGGGGTACAACTGTTGAACTAAGCTCATGAGGCATTTCTAAATGATATTCTTCAAGAATCAAATGGGTACATATTTAATTCATTTATAATTCAAAAAATGTATGTAGCAACTGCTGATTGCCCCTTTAACTGAATTGTCGCCATCATCACGTTGCATCTGCCAGACATGGTTAAATTGCTTTGCACGATTTCCTAAACTTCATTTATGTCTACCTCGGTTATTAAAATGATACATAGCAGCCTAGACTACGAGCTATTCACTGCTGCGCTTCTCAATGGGTTTGAATAAATCCTAAAGCATGCACCTGCTCGCGGCCAAGGACAGGATGGATACTTTCATAGAGTCGGCGAGGAAGAGTGGAGTCACGTTCCTACCTGCTCATATGAATTCTCCCAGGTGAGGTTCAGGAGGCAGGAGGAAAACAGCTCATCTTCTGTCAGCGCATAACCGTCCATGGTCTGTTGTGTCGCGACGAGTGAGTAGAATTTTTGTTCGGAAAGGTTTTATTTCTTCCCACGACGAGTATTTCTGCCCCGCTTGCTGCTCTGGCGCCGTGTATTAAAACGAACGACCGCTGTATTGCTTGCTGGCTCCGTCACGTGGGCACCTTCTCCCCAAAACCGGGGATGCAGGACGCCTTCACTGGACCAAGATTCTAGCAAGTTCGTTTTTTTTTGTTTTTTTTCATTCCCTGACGACAGTCAATGGCCTGTCAGCACAATAATTGAACCAACGTTTGGCAAACTTTTTACAAACTTATTTGCAATTGTTGCCTTGCAGTCAGACGTTGTGCTGGTGACTTGGCATAAACTTCAACAGGTAGCCAGCCTAGTTAACGTTACCTCATGGGGTCTTTTCTCCATAATGTTGCCTTAGAAACTAGGCTACATCAGGTACTCTTGATTTCATACAGAGACTGAAATAACTGAAATGTATATTTTTTTAATGTAGTGAAATCAAGTCCAGTACCCATAGATTAGAGTGCCATCCCATTTATATGGTACACATAGCCTACCTGTTGTGTGCATAATGGGGAAAAGTATAACATCTATAGTATGTGATTCATTGACCATACTTCTAAAATGTCTGCATGGGAATTTGCTCTGCATTTCATCATTGGGAAGCCATTGATTGGTCAAGCTAATGCTGCATTGTATGTCAGGGATTCACACGTACTCTCCCCTACTTATTTACTTGGACAGTGAATCTATTACTTTTAACTTGGCACTATAGTCCAGCATTTTTTATTTAAGATCAAATGTTTGAGGAAACAGTACATAATGTCACATATAATAAGACATACATAATGTCTCTTTTACCGTTTCGAAATGAATGCACTTTGTGTGTCTAGTCCTGGCATGTAATGGTGTTCTACACAAAACATTAAGAACACCTGCTCTTTCTATGACACTAACCTGGTGAATCCAGGTAAAAAAAACTATTATCCATTATTGATGTCACTTGTTAAATCCACTTCAATCAGTGTCGATGAAGGGGAGGAGACAGGTTAAAGAAGGATTTTATTTAAAGTCTTGAGACATGCATTGTGTATGTGTGCCTTTCAGAGGGTGAATGGGCAAGACAAAATATTTAAGTGCATTTGAACGGGGTATGGTAGTAGGTGCCAGGCGTACCGGTTTGTGTCAAGAACTGCAACACTGCTGGGTTTTTCCACGCTCAACAGTTTCCCGTGTGTATCAGGAATGGTCCACCAAGGACATGCAGCCAACTTGACACAACTGTGGGAAGCATTGGAGTCTACATGGGCCAGCATCCCTATGGAACGCTTTCAACACCTTGTAGAGGCCATACCCAAACAAATTGAGGATGTTCTGAGGGCAAAAGAGGTAGGGGGCACTCACTTTGTACACTCAGGCAGTATCAGCCTCTCTCCAAATGGGAGTCCAGCAAGCAGCCCATGTATTAAACTATTGTAAGATTTTTGTTTTTAGACAATACCCAATAGACTACTTAGCATTTCACAGACATGGATCCACTAAACTGGACATGACAATGGCTGGGACTTAATACCCAACCTTCAACATAAAGTAAAAAGATGTAAAAAGTCTAGACAAAAACACCAACTCAAACATACATACATTTCAATAAACATTTATGGGGAGTGCAACTCAATATTAGAAAGGTGTTCCTAATGTTTTGTATACTCAGTATAATTATTTGGACAAATTAAATTATTTAATCAAAATGTATTTGTTCCCATATTCCAAGCTAGCCATTACTACCTCAAGCTTGTTACTACAAACTTGTTGGATGCATTTGCAGTTTGCGTTGGTTGTTTCGGTTTGTTGTACACAATAGAAATGAATGTAAATAATGTATGGTGTCATTTTGGAGTCACTTTTATTTTAAATAAGAATAGAATGTCTCTAAACATGTCTACATTAATTAAGGTTATTCATGAATGAATCGTGAATAACGATGAGTGAGAGTTACAGATGCACAAAGATCATGCCCCCAAGACATGCTAACCTCTCAGCATTACAGTAACAGGGGTGGTTAGCATTTTATATCATACCCCCAAGACATGCTAACCTCTCAGCATTACAGTAACAGGGGAGGTTAGCATTTTATATCATACCCCCAAGACATGCTAATCTCTCAGCATTACAGGGGAGGTTAGCATTTTATATCATACCCCCAAGACATGCTAACCTCTCACCATTACAATAACAGGGGAGGTTAGCATTTTATATCATACCCCCAAGACATGCTAACCTCTCAGCATTACAATAACAGGGGAGGTTAGTCTTGAGACATGCATTGTGTATGTGTGCCTTTCAGAGGGTGAATGGGCAAGACAAAATATTTAAGTGCATTTGAACGGGGTATGGTAGTAGGTGCCAGGCGTACCGGTTTGTGTCAAGAACTGCAACACTGCTGGGTTTTTCCACGCTCAACAGTTTCCCGTGTGTATCAGGAATGGTCCACCAAGGACATCCAGCCAACTTGACACAACTGTGGGAAGCATTGGAGTCTACATGGGCCAGCATCCCTATGGAACGCTTTCAACACCTTGTAGAGGCCATACCCAGACAAATTGAGGATGTTGTGAGGGCAAAAGAGGTAGGGGGCACTCACTTTGTACACTCAGGCAGTATCAGCCTCTCTCCAAATTGGAGATGCTAACCTCTCAGCATTACAATAACAGGGGAGGTTAGCATTTTATATCATACCCCCAAGACATGCTAACCTCTCACCATTACAATAACAGGGAGGTTAGCATTTTATATCATACCCCCAAGACATGCTAACCTCTCACCATTACAATAACAGGGGAGGTTAGCATTTTGGGGGGTATGATATTTATCCTTCTGTAATTTTCTCACTCATCATTATTCACAATTAATTCATAATTATCCATAAACATAGTGGCATCCACAATGTAGAAGTGTTCAGAAACATTCTATTGTTATTTGCAATGTGATTCCAAAATGACAAAGTATTTTCCATTAATTTCTATTCGGCAAAACAAACTGCAAATGCATCCAACAAGTTTGTAGAGTCACAAGCATGATGTAGTCATCGCGTGCTAGGAATGTGGGACCAAATACTAAACCTTTGACTAGATGTAATACACAAAGTGAATTTGTCCAAATACTTAAGACACCTTCAAATGGGGGGACTAGATACATAAAGTGCATTAATTTCTAAACGGTAAAAGAGATTTGGATTTAAAAAATGTTTTCATCAATCTACACACAATACCCCATAATTAATTGGAGTCCACCTGTGGTAAATTCAATTGATTGGACATGATTTGGTAAGGCACACACCTGTCTATATACAGTTGAAGTTTACATACGCTTAGGTTGGAGTCATTAAAACTAGTTTTTCAACCACTCCACAAATTTCTTGTTAACAAACTAGTTTTGTCAAGTCGGTTAGGACATCTACTTTGTGCATGACACAAGTCATTTTTCCAACAATTGTTTACAGACAGATTATTTAACTTAATTCACTGTATCACAATTCCAGTGGGTAAGAAGTTTACATACACAAAGTTGACTGTGCCTTTAAACAGCTTGGAAAATTCCAGAAAATGATGTCATGGCTTTAGAAGCTTCTAATAGGCTAATTGACATCATTTGAGTCAATTGGAGGTCTACCTGTGGATGTATTTCAAGGCCTACCATCAAACTCAGTGCCTCTTTGCTTGACAACATGGGAAAATCAAAAGAAATCAGCCAAGACGTCAGAAAAAGAATTGCAGACTTCCACAAGTCTGGTTCATCATTGGGAGCAAATTCCAAACACCTGAAGGTACCAAGTTCATCTATACAAACAATAGTATGCAAGTATAAACACCATGGGACCACGCAGCTGTCATACCGCTCAGGAAGGAGACGCATTCTGTCTCCTAGAAATGTACGTTTTTTGGTGCGAAAAGTGCAACTCAATCCCAGAACATCAGCAAAGGATCGTGTGAAGATGCTGGAGGAAACAGGTACAAAAGTATCTATATCCACAGTAAAACGAGTCCTATATCAACATAACCTGAAAGGCCACTCAGCAAGGAAGAAGCCACTGCTCCAAAACCACATAAAAAAGCCAGACTACAGTTTGCAACTGCACATGGGGACAAAGATCCAACTTTTTGGAGAAATGTCCTCTGGTCTGATGAAACAAAAATAGAACTGTTTGGCCATAATGCCCATTATGTTTGGAGGAAAACGGGGAGGTTTGCAAGCCGAATAGAACACCATCCCAACCGTGGAGCACGGGGGTGGCAGCATCATGTTGTGGGGGTGCTTTGCTGCAGAAGAGACTGGTGCACTTCACAAAATAAATAGCATCATGAGGAAGGAAAATTATGTGGATATATTGAAGCAACATCTGAAGACATCAGTCAAGAAGTTAAAGCTTGGTCGCAAATGGGTCTTCCAAATGGACAATGACCCCAAGCATACTTCCAAAGTTGTGGAAAAATGGCTTAAGGACAACAAAGTCAAGGTATTGGAGTGGCCATCACAAAGCCCTGACCTCAATCCTATAGAAAATTTGTGGGCAGAACTGAAAAAGCGTGTGCGAGCAAGGAGGCCTACAAACCTGACTCAGTTACACCAGCTCTATCAGGAGGAATGGGCCAAAACCCAAGTTATTGTGGGAGGCTTGTGGAAGGCTACCCAAAACATTTGAACCAAGTTAAACAATTTAAAGGCAATGCTACCAAATATTAATTGAGTGTATGTAAACTTCTGACCCACTGGGAATGTGATGAAAGAAATCAAATCTGAAATAAATCCCTCTCTCTACTATTATTCTGACATTTCCCACTCTTAAAATAAAGTGGTGATCCTAACTGACCTAAGACAGGGAATTTTTACAAGGATTAAATGTCAAGAATTGTGAAACGGAGTTTAAATGTACTTCGCTAAGGTGTATGTAAACTTCTGACTTCAACTGTAAGGTCCCACAGTTGACAGTGCATGTCAGAGCAAAAACCAAGCCATGAGGTCTAAGGAACTGTCCGTAAAGCTACGAGACAGGCTTGTGTCGAGGCACAGATCTGAGGAAGGGTAACAAAACATTTCTGCAGCATTGAAGATTCCCAAGAACAGAGTAGCCTCCATCATTCTTAAATGGAAGAAGTTTGGAACCACCAAGACTCTTCCTAGAGCTGGCCGCCCGACCAAATTGAGCAATTGGGGGAGAAGGGCCTCTGACAGAGCTCTAGAGTTCCTCTGTGGAGATGGGAGAAACTTCCAGAAAGACAACCATCTCTGCAGCACTCCACCAATCAGGCCTTTATGGTAGAGTGACCAGAGGGAAGCCACTCCTCAGTAAGACGCACATGACAACCCCCCTGGAGTTTGCCAAAAAGGCACCTAAAGACTCTCAAACGATGAGAAACAAGATTATCTGGTCTGATGAAACCAAGATTGAACTCTTTGGCCTGAATGCCAAGCATCACGTCTGGAGGAAACCTGGCACCATCCTTACGGTGAAGCATGGTGGTGACAGCATCATGCTGTGGGGATGATTTTCAGCGGCAGGGACAGGGAGACTAGTCAGGATCGAGGGAAAGATGAACAGAACAAAGTACAGAGAGATCCTTGATGAAAACCTGCTCCAGAGCGCTCAGGGCCTCATACTGGGGCAAAGTTTCAGCTTCCAACAAGACAACGACCCTAAGCACACAGCCAAGACAACGCAGGAGTGGCTTCGTGACAAGTCTCTGAATGTCCTTGAGTGGCCCAGCCAGAGTCCGGACTTGAACCCGATCTAACATCTCTGGCGAGACCTGAAAATGGCTGTGCAGCGACGCTCCCCATCCAACCTGATACAGCTTGAGAGGATCTGCAGAGAAGAATGGGAGAAACTCCCCAAATACAGGTGTGCCAAGCTTATTGCGTCATACCCAAGAAGACTCAAGGCTATCATCGCTGCCAAAGGTGCTTTAACAGAGTAGTGAGTAAAGTGTCTGAATACTTATGTAAATGTGATATTTCCCTTATTTTTAATACATTTTGCTTTGTCATTATGGGGTATTGTGTGTAGATTGAGGGGGGAAAAAACAATTAAATACATTTTTGAATATGGCTGTAACATAACAATGTGGACAGTGAAAGAAAAAAAAGAAGTCAAGGGGTCTGAATACTTTCCGAATGGACTGTATGAAAATACCCTCAAATAAAAGGTGACATTCTGTACTATCGCCTAATATAAGACATTTGATCTCAAATCCAAAATGCTGGAGTAGAGCTAAAGAAAAGTTTTAGCTTCACTGTCCAATTAAATACGTAGGGGAGTGTACATGTGCAAGAGAAGAGACATAACAACAAGATGTCAGATTGACCCAGAAAAATTTCAGAGGAGGGGGTGTGTCAGCTACCAAAGAGAGTCCACCCTGGTTCCTGAACTCCCACTAGGCCAAACATCTACGTTTTTCCCCCAAATTCAAATCGTATATCTTCCCGGAGGCCAGCGCTCACGCAGTTTGGTTTTGGGTTGTTGAGATTAAAGCAGTGGTTCCCAAATGGTTTTGCCTCGCGACCCAATATTCACATTGCGGAAGTCGCCAAAATGTAATCTGGAAAAATATTTTTAATGCTATATTGATAGAAGTAGCAATTACATGACAAAGGAAAATAGTAAATAATTACATTTTGTCCATATTCTTCATTAAGAACATTAATAAGATCACTATTTTGAGACCATAAAATCTACCAAATCCGCTAAATAGCGCTGCTAATAGCTCTATATTAAAAATACTGTGATTGAAGAAAAATTGTTAAGCGATTAAATTATTTAATCACTTTCTACCTGGGTTTTTAGTTGTTTAAATTCAGACTGGAGTATTTCTCAACCCAAAAAAATATATAAATATATTTTTTCCCCAGACACCTGCGACCCATTCAAAACCTCACAACCCAACAGTAGAGAATCACTGGATTAAAGGATACCAAACATTGCTCATCAAACAAGCCTGATTCTCTTGCCTTTACTCTTGACTCACCAACAGAGCTTGTTTGGAAGGCTGTCTTTCGCCTGTTATCATGACTTGTAGCTGAGGACTACAAAGCAGCCAGAGCCTTTCATTCTCTCCCTGTATCTCTCTTTGCTCTCCTCCTCGTTTGATTTGACGTGTGTTTGTTACGCATCAGCTGTGACCTTTTTGAATTTTGGTTGAGTGGCTCAATGTTGTGCATTTTCATTCACACACAACTTGTCATACACTTCACTGGCTAGAGTAATGTAAAAATGAAATGGACACTGATGGTATTAACATGGAAGGAGAAACTGTGTTCACTGTAAAAGGCTTTTCATACAGCAATCAGATTTCAGCATGGTCACTTGGTTTGGAGGAAGATAAGAAAAACACATGTTTAATGTGTCACAGTTAATGTGGCCTATAGGGAATTCATGTATCATGCAAATTTCACATCAAAATGCATACTGTAATTGTATTTAATTTGTCAATTAAATATGATCAAATTGTCTTAATTGGGATTTACCACCAAGGATCATTAGTGTCATGTTTCCACTATAATTTCTCCTACACATTCCTCCTATATTTCTCCTGACTAGTGATTGCTAATGACCTTTCCTATTAAGGTCATTAGTTAGAATTCCCAAGTGTGGTACTGCCTTATAGAATGTCTGTAAATAGCCTAAACCTTGTTTCTATGGGTAGAAAAAAATAGGTTAACCAATTAAGTAGTAAGAGTAAGGAGGCCTAGATGAAAGAATAGAGATTGGGGGGTGACGCACGCAATATGAACACTGGGGGGGAGCGTGGTTTGTGCTTTATCTCTGTCATAATCTACCATAATCTGTCCTCTACTGTAGATTAATTTAAAGATTGCAGAGCACCATGCATTTACACAGCACAGGGGAGCTGCACAGCGAGAGAAATCCCAATAGTCTGAGCAAGCTTTTTAAAAACAAATGTAGTACGGCACACGCTACCCTTCAGGGTCCATTGCAATGTACTGAATCTTTGCTTTCTCTGATCTCCCTTTCTTATTACATCTAATTCTAGGGGCATATTTGTTTTTCAGAGAAATCACATTGACAGGTAGTAATAATCCACTGTGACAATCATGTGTGCCATTTCAATACTGGTATATTTTAATAATTTACATGTTTTTTTCATAAGGGGACCACACCAGTGAACTGGTTAGGTGATATGTCAGTATATCCATCTACTGAGCTTGAGGAAATAGATGAAGTCACAAATGATGCAAATATTGTTTTTCATTTCCTGCCAGCACGTTTCTGCATAGATCCCTCTAGTTGGGGGGCGAGATTAATTTCCAATTGGCAGCTCAATTTTAAACATGCAGACTACCACCCACCTCCCCCTATATAGCCAATCTATCAAGCCTAACCCGGTGGTTCATGCATATATACCATATCACATAAAGGGCTGGCAAGCGACTGTCAGAGATGGCATGATTGAATTGTTCCGTTGCACTGTCACCAGAGAGGCTATTACTTCAAATTAGCATACAAATTCAAACCAGGACAGATGGATTTGTCACATTCCAGTCGCCATCTTCCTGTGAGATTGGCTACTCTTGTGCTGCGTGATGGAGATAAGACACCTGTCTGGGCTCGTATCGGGAGGAAAGTCTGGTGCAGGATGGTAGGGGGCTAGATGGGTTAGATGGTGGAAAGGGTTTGTGAAACACTGAGGTGTCTTGCAATAACCCCCTCCCAAACTGATGAGGCCTCCATCCAGCGCCCCATGGGTGGTCCAGAGATGCAGTCGTTCCCATACAAAGTGGTGATTTGTGTGCCGGTTGGCTAGCCATTTCCTCGTCCTTTTGTCTCAGAATTTGTGGTTTTGGTAAGTTATGTTCACAGACCGCTGTTGAATGGTCCCTTGTGTTGTCCTCTGTCACATTCAAAGGGGGGCACATCAGCAAAGGCTGAGAATGACCGTGTCAGCAGGTGAGGGTTGGGTGAACAGTGATGATCTGAGGTTACTCTGGTTCAGGCAATCTCCTTCCTCGACATAATAATGTATCCATGGCCTTTTATCACCCAGGACTAAAGGTTCCTCTAAAATAGAATGCATTTGCTGAAATTATACAACTCCTTTATACTGAAGCATGAGATTACTAAACTTCGATCATGACTGCTTAGGCATAAAAGAATGCCATTTAAAAATGGGGAAATATCAGCTAGTATGTTCAGACACAGAGGACATTATGTTTACATAACACACATTTCACCATGCCACCGAAATTAACTGTACTACACACCATTGTCTTCCGACAGATGGAGACACTAACGCAGCAAACGTTGTCAGTGCAGACGGCCGTCGTAATTCCAAAGGATATATGGTGGATGGGTCTAAAAAGGACATTTTGTTAAATATATGTTATGCTTTCACTGTGTGTCATTAGCCACTCACTAATAACATAACAAAAAAAGGAGTGATTTTTCTTTTGTAATTATGTATGACAGAATGGATCGATTGGAAATATTGAGCACGACAATTTCCCAATCATCTCAAACCTATGGGTTTTCCGTCGGCTTCAGTTAGGGGTGCTAATCTCCCTGGCACCATCTCGTGGTTACATTCATGTTCCTGTGCAAAAAGTAGTCGATTTAAAAACTTGGGCTGAAAAACTTGCCTCCCAACAGTCTGGAAATATAAAATAAACATACTAATCTCCTGACTTTGCATACTGCGCAAACCATAGCCTTAATACTCCCTCAGTAGTATAGGGTGCCACATTCCCCTCCTCTCTCTCCTCTCGCTACTAAAGACCGCACTGAACACACTTTAACTTCCCCTCCCCACTTGGCTGACTTGCCTTTGAAACTTCAATCAGGGGGCAAATGCTAAGTTAAGGGTCGCTTTTGAAGTTCGTCTTCCTCAGTCGTGTCTCTTAGCATAAGACTCAACACTTCTCAGGCACACGGGTGAGATATATTACGCCATAGGTGGAGAAAAAAATGATTTGGTCCTCATGTAAGACTAATGGATCATCACGGAGCTAAAACAAAAAGACCCCTTGGGTGCCGTGGCAAACTGCGTTCTCGCCCACGTAGTCAGCTGCAGAAACATGAACCGTGCTGCTGCAAATGCTTCAGTTTTTGCCCAGCAACACAAGGGCAGTCATTTTTAAAAGAAATGGACATAAAGTACCTGCAATGGCAGAGGTGTCCCAGACACAGGCTGCCATTCAGGTGAGATGAACTGGACCACCTTCACAGCCTTACTGAGAATATACAATGAGGTAGAGAAAGAGGGGAAAAAAGAGAAATGTCACAACAGGGAAAAACCAACAGAATTACCCCGCAACGGTCAGAGTGTATAAAGCACCATATATTAGGGAATAAGCACTAAATCTCAAAGAACTGCATCCACAGCCATTGACATTTTTCTTAAGGCATGATCCACCATAGGGGGGACTAAAACGCCAGAGTTCATATAACTGTCAGGAGGCTTTAACTCTGAATAATATAGAGATTTTATGGAAGTTGCCGAGCCTCAAAAAGAGCCAGCTGAAGCTGCCTTGGACACACACTGCGAAACCCCCTCAACCCGAGGGAGCCTTGAGGGGTGGAAGGACCCAAGATGCTCCACCAGTTGGGCTAGTCTTCTTTGGGACCTGGGCTGACCTGAGCCTGGGGAACAGCCCTGTCTTCAAGGCTCTCATCTCTAAGGAGTCCTGCGTCCAATTTCCTGTGGCTTCACGCACCGCCTCACACAGCGATGTGTTTCATTTGGGCTACTGACCCATCGGATGACAGGGGAGCTCTCTAAGAAACTTCTCCAGGGCTCATCAAACTTTCTTGGCTAGAGAAGCAAATAAATATTAAATTCCTTTGTTCAAAGTTTGATAAGAAGTAGCTGTCCAATCCTGATGACAAATTAGGAAGTGTACTGAAGAACGTTTAGAATGTTATTGGGTCCTGTTTCAAATTATTATGCAGCCTCATCAGTGGCTTGACAAAAGCTTGAGCAATTTTATGCAACTAAAGACCCTACCACTCCAACAGATCCAGGCAAAGAGATTTCCACATCTTTTTAACCCTCGTCTATGATTACTTTCAGACTAAATGTGATATATGGAATTTTCCTGAAATGTGCAGACTTCAAGTTATTGGCTGATATACACTGAATAAAAATATTTTTAAAACGCAACATGTAAAGCATTGGTCCCATGTTTCATGAGCTGAAATAAAAGATCCCAGAAATGTTCCATACGCACAAAAAGCTTATTTCTCTCAAATTTCTGTGCACTAATTTGTTTACATCCCTGTTAGTGAGCATTTCTCCTTTGCCAAGATAATCCATCCACCTGACAGGTGTAGCATATCAAGAATCTGATTAAACAGCATGTTCATTGCACAGGTGCACCTTGAGCTGGGGACAATAAAAGGCCATTCTAAAATATGCAGTTTTGTCAAATCCCACAGACGTCTCAGGTTGAGGGAGCGTGCAATTGGCATGCTGACTGCAGGAATGTCCACCAGAGCTGTTGCCAGAGAATTGAAGGTTAATTTCATTACCATAAGCCACCTCCAACGTAGTTTTAGAGAATTTAACAGTACGTCCAACCGGCCACACAACCACAGACCACATGTATGGTGTCGTGTGGGCGAGTGGTTTGCTGATGTCGACGTTGTGAACAGAGTGCTCCATGGTGGCGGTGGGGTTATGGTATGAGCCGGCAGATGGTACGGACAACAAACACAATTGCATTTTATCGATGGCAATTTGAATGCACAGAGATACTGAGACGAGATCCTGAGGCCCATTGTCGTGCCATTCATCCGCCTCCATCACCTCATGTTTCAGCATGAAAATGCATGGCCCCATGTCGCCCCATGTCTGTACACAATTCCTGGAAGCTGAAAATGTCACAGTTCTTCCATGGCATGCATACTCACCAGAAATGTCACCCATTGCGCATGTTTGGGATGCTCTGGATCGACGTGTACGACAGCGTTTTCCAGTTCCAGCTAATATCCAGCAACTTCACACAGCCATTGAAGAGCAGTGGAACAACATTCCGCAATCAACAGCCTGATCAACTCTATGCGAAGGAGATATGTCGTGCTAAATGAGGCAAATGGTGGTCACACCAGATACTGACTGGTTTTCTGACCAAATGTATGTGGACATCTGCTCGTCGAACATCTCATTCCAAAATCATGGGCAATATGGAGTTGTTCCCCCCTTTGCTGCTATAACAGCCTCCACTCTTCTGGGAAGGCTTTCCACTAGATGTTGGAACATTGCTGCGGGGACTTGCTTCCATTCAGCCACGAGCATTAGTGACGTCGTGCACGGATGTTGGGCAATTAGGCCTGGCTCGCAGTCTGCGTTCCAATTCATCCCAAAGGAGTTCGATGGGGTTGAGGTTAGGGCTCTGTGCAGGCCAATGAAGGCCGTCCCCAAACTGTTGCCACAAAGTTGGAATAACAGAATCGTTTAGAATGTCATTGTATGCTGTAGCGTTAAGATTTCCCTGGCATCCGCCAAACCCAGATTCGTCCGTTGGACTGCCATATGGTGAAGCATGATTCATCACCCCAGAGAACGCGTTTCCAGAGTCCAATGGCGGCGAGCTTTACGCCACTCCAGCCACGCTTGGCATTGCGCATGGTGATCTTAGGCTTGTGTGCAGCTGCTCAGCCATGGAAACCCCATGAAGCTCCCGACAAACAGTTCTTATGCTGACGCTGCTTCCAGAGGCCGTTTGAAACCTGGTAGTGAGTGTTGCAACCAAGGACAGATGATTTTTATGCGCTACACGCTTCATCACTCGGCAGTCCGATTCTATGAGCTTTTGTGGCCTACCACTTCGCGGCTGAGCCGTTGTTGCTCCGAGTAGTTTCCACTTCACAATAACAGCACTTGCAGTTGACCGGGGCAGCTTTAGCATGGCAAAGAAATGTGACAAACTGACTTGTTGGAAAGGTGGCATCCTACGACGGTGCCATGTTGAAAGTCACTGAGCTCTTCAGTAAGGCCATTCTACTGCCAATGTTTGTCTATGGAGATTGCATAGCTGTGTGCTCAATTTTATACACCTGTCAGCTATGGGTGTGGCTGAAATAACCGAATCCACTAATTTGAAGGTATGTCCACATACACTATATATACAAAAGTATCTGTGACCAACAGATGCATATCTGTATTCCCAGTCATGTGAAATCCATAGATTAGGACCTAATGATTTTTTAAAAAATTGACTGCTTTCCTTATATGAACTCAGTAAAATCTTTGAAATTGTTGCATGTTGCGTTTATATTTTTGTTCAGTATACAGAGTACATATCTATATACACAAAAAATAACTAATTGATTTCCAAGGCCAAGCTTGAAAAGCCAAAAAAATGCAAAGACCTTCATTACAAATTATTACAGTTTATTCATGTAATTTAAAATGGATGACCAGGTGATTTCCCAGTCCGCACACCACTATAATCTCACATTTGTTCACACAAGGGGAGCGCCCTTGTGTCCATTAACATTAAAATACATTAAAGGCCCAATGCATCTGTTTTTATATCAATATCAAACCTTTCTTGTTAACTAAGTACCTTACTGTGATAGTTTTCAATTAAAATGGTCAAAAAGAAAGCAATTTCTCAAGCAAGAACTTAGCTTGGACTGTCTGGGAGTGGTTTGAGTGGCGAGGGGAAAACGAAAAACTAGCTGTAATTGGCAGAGGTGTGGAACTCTTTCTTATTGGTCTATCAACTAATTTACAAAAGTCCATCCCATCAAAACAGGCTGAAATGTCAGGCTCTTTTCAAACAGCTCTTACACTAAAAGGGCATTATGATTTTCACAGTATTATTCCAACCTCAAAAACAATATATAAAACACAAGACAATTACGTTGTTAACATTTCAACCTATTGAGCCCCTCCCCCTAACATAACACCAAAGTCTGTTAGCTATACAAGCAAGACGGTGGGTGCTAAACCGTCCACGCTGGTATTTTTCCTTAAATTGAAGTCAAAGTTTGTTCAATGAATTAGCATGCAATGTCTCTACCTAAGTACATTTCAGTAAGAGTTCACACTTTCTAAAAAGGAATGTCAACATCTACATAAATGGTCATGCTTTACCATGGTCAATGGCAGTAATTGTGTTGACCGCTAACTCCCACCCGGATCAGCCGCAGTGCCAACCACCTGTTACTCACAAATGACTACAGGTGGTCAAAATAAGGAAGACCCAAACAAAAAGTATGAAAATAATACATTATGAACCAATGAGAAGAAAATGCTTTTGAAGAAAATGAAGAGTGCTCAGATAAAGAGTTCAGATTTCCTTAGTGCTGGTGGTGATGGTATTGTTCTCATACACACTTGTAGTGTTAGTACGGAGAGTATTCCTTGGTTGAGTTTTTAGCAACGATGCGCTCCAACTGTCTCTTGGCTTCACAGTTGGGGAAGTTACCCATCTCATAGTACTGCGGGGCGATTTTCACCAGCCTGGGAAAGGACACAAATAAACAGTCATGAAATGTGTCAGGATTGTGTTTGTGTGTATGAGAGAAAGAGAAGGAAGGCTTTCTCTTCCAGGTAGACAGACAGAGAGAGAGAGAGATTGGTGCAGACATGTAAACCAACACCAACGCGCACAGTCTCACAAACACATAAGGAGCGGGCTGACTGCTTTTTTTACACACGCTACTCACATTCTCACCAGTCTAGAAGGAAACATGAACACTAGAAGCTGTAGTCTCTCTCTGGAATATGGATCTAGGAGCAGGCGGGTTGACTGCAGGCAAACACATACACAGACGCCTAGAAGAATCTAGGAGAGGACCGACTATAGTCAGGAGCACACGTACTAGACATGATGGACCTGGGGCTAGGCAGGCAGTGAGCTTACCACTCTGGTTTGATGTCGGTGCAGGTGCGGATGTAGTTCTTGGTGGTCAGCACAAACTCATTGTACATCACCCACTCCGGCTTGTGGTCCAGCACAGTGGAGGGGTGCAGCTGGACCACCTGGTTGTCCTTCACAGTCAGGTAGTGGCCTGTACGCTCCAAATGGGCTACCTGTCAATCACATACAGAGACAGGAATAAGTAGGCTAGATATTAGCTGCACAGGGCACATGTTCACACAAGACTAACTACATTTCAAGAGGGCTTCCATTGACATGTATTAACAAAATCTCACTAATGCATACAGTATCAACTAATTTAAAGTCCATACACGAGGGATATGCATCTTTCTCTTTCAAGACGATTCGATATGTATCTAGATACAGAAACAATCCGTTTTAGTTTGAAATTATTTTGTGCGATTCGGTTTGATTAGAGGAATGAATCGATGCGGTTCGGTGGGATACGATTCGATGCTCTAACATCTGTTGCATAAACACATACATTTTCCATTTTCAATTAAAATCTGCTGAGCTGACTTGTGTGTGTGTGTGTGTGTGTGTGTGTGTGTGTGTGTGTGTGTGTGTGTGTGTGTGTGTGTGTGTGTGTGTGTGTAAATTATGTACAGTATATGTCTATGGTGTATGTAGTCACCTGAGCCACTGTCAGATTGGGTGGCAATGTATGATTTTCTCTTTTGATCTGAATTAAACATGTTTTAGCTAGTAATGTATCAAATAATTAGCTATGGCAATTAATAAATAGCACAACTTTGGATTTCACCCCGTCTCAAAATTTATGGTTTTGATCGTTATGTAATTATCAACTTGACCCTGTATATCTAAAACTGACCATATACACAGATTATTTAAAGCAAAACTACCAAAACTATTGCTGATGGGGAACCTGAACAATCGTAATAAAATCCAATATAAGCCCCGATCAGCAGGTATAGGCTATAGCCAGATGAAAGTTGTCTCCGGTAGCTTACTTTTATTCCGGTAAAACACATTTTTCAACTGCACAATAACCTATGAAATTACATTGGTTTTCACTCAACTAATAAAGCCTAATATTGTGCAAGCCAGTTTACAAGCATTTAAATGCTGAAGGTGCCGTGCAGATGTGCAAGATCAGGAATAGTCCGCCTACATCTTGTTGGTCACCGCACGAAGCAGCACAGTGAGCAGTTTGACTAGGCTACTGATATTGCCTGGGGTGTTTCAGCATGAAAAATGACTTGTAGATCAAAGACGTTCAACACAGTTACATGCTTAGTTTGACACTGAAGAAGAGGACGTATCAGTTGTCACAAAAGAGTAGGTATTTTCAGAAGGTAGAAAAAAGTAATATGAGCAAAACATTTTAGTGAACCGGCGATTCATAACGTTTGAATCTATTTTCTGACCGATGCATGCAACGTTTGGATCGGTTTGAGGTCCCACAGACCGATGCACTCAAATCTTAAACATTTGAACCAGGGACCGATGCATATCAAACGTTACATCCCTACCATACACGCACAGAAACACAGTATCAAAGGGTTACTGATCAGGCCCTCGTGGTTTTTTAAAAATCCTGAGGCGATTTAACATAGTTTTTTTTACCATCTATAATCCCTGCAGCCGAATCGGCCTATTCAAGTTTGAACTAGACTGACCCCATGGAATGTAGTGTACATCTTAAAGTACAATGAACACAATCAATTACACAGAAAAGGGAAGAAGAGGCAGCTCTGGGCTGAGGCGTTTTAACTTCAGCAGAATTTGCCAAGTTAAGGAGGGCGGTTCATTTTTGGTTTCCGTTCGGGGTACTTCAATATGCAGACGATGGCTGCTGTGATTAACGAGGCCAATCAATCAGTCTCAATAAAGACCTCTCCAGACAAAGACGTGCGCTCAAACGCCTCTAAACTGCAATATGAGCTACAAATGTGTCTTTGCGATAAAAGGTTAATGTTGACAAATATTTTTATATTAACGGCGTAATTCAACTTGTCAGGTCGCTTGTTTTCAGGTTCCCCCAGAAATGGACTTTCAACAAAATGTCATTTATTTTCCCTTAGCAGGCAGCAAATTGCCTTGAATTCTTATTATGTGTTTAACTGGTAGTGCGCCTGTGTGCGCACACTTAGGGGAGGCGATCCATTACAATAAGTATCTTGACGTGTTGTGTTTTAAGCAACAGTGTAAACACCTGTTAACTAAACAGACATGGTGAGTTCGAGAAAAGAACACCAAGGTGAAGCACAAAAGCAGCGCTGCATCTTACTTCAGTCTTAAAAGGGCAATCTGCAGTTGCTACAAAGAATTTAACTTCTGTCTCATGAGTTTAGTTCAACTGTCGTACCCCATCAGAACCCAAAATATAAGCTTGTTTTACACCAATGTTTGTTAAAGTAAATTTAAAACTACAGCCTCAAAACATGGTTAAAACTATCATTTTTAGATCAGTCCTTGCATCCATAGCTGTGTACGAATTTGAGAGCGGTTACATTTCTCCAGCCCCATCCCTCAGCTTTTTACTGAAACAGAGGCGTGGAGTACGCTTTGTTATTGTTTCAACTGTTGATTGCTACTTTAAGGGATGGCATTAGTTTGACAAGCTAACAAGCTTATATTGAAGACACTGACTAGGGTTAACTGACTAACCCACATACTCTACTCTGGCCTGTGACATTTTTGGAACATGTACAAGGGACTAGCCAACTACCCAAAGGTCAAAACCAAGTGCTGTGTTGTTGGGGGACAATATGGCGCCATAGAGCATGACAACACATTCCGAGAGAGAACCCTCTGGGGGCCCTTCCTTTCTCTGTTTGGCCAGTGAGCACTGACCTGCATGAAGAATCCTGTGACCAGCGCTCTGCGAATGTTGATGTAGTAGTCTCTGCTGGTGAACTCTGTGCTGCGGCGGGGCAGGCTGAAGCGGTCCATGATCCGGGACAGCTGCTGGCGCACGTTGTCGGCCGACATCAGCGACCTGTAGTTCACAAAGTTGTCGTAGCACCACTGTGTCGACTCATGGTCTGTGAGAGGTGAGATATAGATTTACAGTGCCTTCAGAAAGTATTCACACCCCTTCATTTTTCCATATTTTGTTGTGTTAAAGCCCGAATTTTAAATGGATTAAATTTAGATTTTGAGTCACTGGCCTACAAACACACAATACCCCATAATGTGTAATTATGTTTTTAGAAAGGTCTACAAATTAATGAGTCAATAAGTATTACACCTCTTTGTTATGGCAAGCCTAAATAAGTTCAGGAGTAAAAATTTGCTTAACAAGTCACATAATAAGTTGCAAGGACTGTGTTCAATAAATAGCGTTTAACATGATTTTTGAATGACTACCTCATCTCATATCTCACATACACTTATCCCTCAGTCGAGCAGTGAATTTCAAACACAGATTCAACCACAAAGACCAGGGAGGTTTTCCAATGCCTCGCAAAGAAGGGCATCTATTAATAGACGGGTAAAAAAATTTAAAGATATTGAATATTCCTTTGAGCATGGTGAAGTTATTAATTACACTATCAACACACCCAGTCACTACAAAGAAACAGGCGTCCTTCCTAACTCAGTTGCCGGATAGGAAGGAAACCACTCAGGGATTTCACCATGAGGCCGGTGGTGACTTTAAAACATTTACAGAGTTTAATGGCTGTAATAGGCAAAAACTGTAGTTACTCCACAATACTAACCTAAATGACAGAGTGAAAAGAAGGAAGCCTGTACATGCATCCTGATTGCAACAAGACACTAAAATAAAACTACAAAAAATTTGACGAAGAAATTAACTTTTTGTCCTGAATACAAAGCGTTATGATTGGGGCATATCCAACACAACACATGAGTAGCACTTCATATTTTCAAGCATGATGGAGGCTGCATCATGTTATGGGTATGCTTGTCATCTGCAAGGACTAGGGAGTTTATGATAAAAAAAATAATGAAATAGAGCTAAGCAGAGGCAAAATCCTACAGGAAAACCTGTTTCAGTCTGCTTTCCAACAGACATTGAGAGACAAATTCACCTTTCAGCAGGACAATACCTTAAAACACAAGGCCAAATATACACTGGACCTGCTTACCAAGACAACATTGAATGTTCCTAGTTACAGTTTAGACTTAAACTCGTCTTGAAAATCTCTGGCAAGCAATGATTAACAACCAACTTGACAAGAGCTTGAAGAATTTTTTAAAGAATAATGTGCAAATGTTGTACAATCCAGGTGTGCAAAGCTCTTAGACTTACCCAGAAAGACTCACAGCTGCAATTGCTGCCAAAGGTGATTCTAACATGTACAGACTCAGGGGGTTGAATACTTATGGAATCAAGATAGTGTTTTATGTTTTACAAAAGTTAGAATTTTTCTTCCACTTTGACATTGCAGAGAATTGTGTGTAGATTGTTGACAAAAAGGCACTGTATGTTAGGTGACATTAAGGTTGGCTTACCGGACACAGATTAAGCCTAGTCCTGAATTCTAATAAAGCATGCTCAATTGACATTCTGTGGGACACGTACTCTGTTTGAAGGCGTGGTAGACATTGAGGAGGGTCAGGTGGTCTCCGTCAATATGGGCGAAACGCATCTTGGACTCGTCGGCCGCCTTCCTAGCCTCCGTGGGTCGTACGAAGCACTGTGGGACTAAACAAGGTTGGTATGGGCCCCAACACAGCCGCCCATAGGGATGAGTTAAGCAATTCCCACAGAGAAGAACAAGGCCTCGGGTCAGAGAGGCCAGAGAGAGAGAGCACTTCACAGGGCACAGAGCATTGCCACAGGTGCGTGTCAGAAGAAGGGGGTGAAGGGGGGTTGGGAGAAGGCAAAGGGGGGTTGGCTTTCTCCTGCTTTGCGCAGGATTGAGTTTAGCTGTTTTACGAGCTGCATACTGTAAGACCTAACCTCAACCAGGGTATGAGAGGGGCATAGAAAGGGGCTCCAACCCCCAAAAAATTATCTTTACTCAAACTGTTTGGCTAAAGGGCATTTATGAGGCTAGCCTGCATCTGACTCATAAGCTCTTTAAGCGGTGGTGCAGAGGGACACCAAAGAAAGTGTCCTCTTAACCACTCAATCTTTGCCTGAGCACTTTAGAGGGAAGACTGTGGTCTTGCATCCACGCGGAAAAGCACTTGTACATCAAAAGGCTGTATCAAACACCTCCCGCCTTCCCAAAACTTGTTGTGAGCAGCCTAACGTTAAAACATGCTCCATCGTGGGCTTAACGGGTGAAAGCTGAGTGTTTATCGATTCGAACCCATACACTTGGTTGCCTGGGCGATGCGAGGCCTAGTATCCACTGCTGACTCGGTAATGAACTCAGCAGAAAACCGGGTTCCTTGACACACCAGTTATAGATGTGCAGCGTGTCCAAACAGCTAGTTAAATTCCCTTTCCCTCTGTTCAAAAGCATCGGATTCATCTCAATGAGCAGCACTCTGCTTTGGCAAGCCTAAAGTGCAATTACTGCCGCAGCACATTGGTGCTGCTTAGACTATAAACTCATTAATTTACTGTAGACACGCATTTTTCCTGCCTGACAAATATTAACTGACTGACACCACCAACTCCTTCTGCTCTACTCTTTCTACCTCACTGTGTTCAGTGGGGTCGTGTGCAAAGTTAAGGCCCATTAGAGATTAAATTTGCTATCAGCCGCAAGTCAAATCACATTCATCAACATCGTTATGGAAATTCACAGTTGCAGAGATGGAGTTCAGATTACACCTCCTATACACAGCTCTTTTTAGAGCTCCATGTACTGCATCAGTCCTAGAGTGATGCCATTGCTACAATGACAGAGAGGCATGGTTTTATGTTCTTTCCCGGACAAATATGTTTTTCTAACGAACCAGGTGTGAAATGCTCGGACCAGCTCTAGACACCAAACAAATCTAATGTCAACAACTGCATATCAAAGGCTAGAGGTGGGTCTTCATGTTGTGTCTGCAGACCCAATCACATAAAAGTCTTGAGTTTCAGGAGAAGTTCATGACTTTTTTATTTTACTTAACTAGGCAAGTTCATGACTTTAAACATATCATCTAATTATCTCCAAAACCTGTCTGGTGAAATAGACTAAACAAGAAAGGGGTCAAGGGTGAAGGGATCTAGACAACTAAGAGAAAAAAAAGTTGCAGATGCAGGGCACTGAATCCATCTTTTGTGGAGGATGAAGGGCAAATTTGTCATGAACATACAACTTTCACAGGAAAATTAGTGTGCACAATAATGACAGTGGCTTGTGATGGGCATACCACACTTTTCTCCCTGAGTATTACCTGACAGCATGGCTGTGATGGACAGGATCTCATTGGAGCAGTTGAACTCGCAGGAGGCAATCACCATCTTGGCTAGCTGCGGGTCTAGGGGGAACTCGGCCATCATGGAGCCGAGCTCCGTCAAGTCGCCGTCATCGTTGAGCGCCGCCACGTAGTTGAGCAGCTCCAGGGCCCGCATCAGGGTTTCCGGTGCTAGAGGGAGACGAGAGAGGGAGACGAGGGTAAGAACATATTTGTACTATTGTCAACCGCTGCCATCTTGGACCAGGTCTTTTCACACAAAAACTACATTTTATATCAAATGAGAGTAACCTGGATAAATAAGGTTTAAATAAGAAATTGAAGAGAAGCACAGGAAGCGCAAGGGATGGCATAAGAGGAAAGAGAAAAAAGAAACTGCAGAGGAAGAAGATGGAAAGAACAGAACACAAGGGGAGATTAAAACAAGCACCTCTATATGTGATGGCCGGTTACCCCGGACGGAAACTTTAATGGTGGTGGGGAGGCTCATTTTTCATCTTCCGCTCCGCTGATTCAAAACAACTCTAATGCAATTACAGGGGAACCCTTCACTTAATGCATCAAAACAGGGCTCCCACCGTTTGGTTAAAAGATTTCCCCCAAGATGCAATTATTGACCTTCGGCTCGGTAGAACTGAAGCCTAATGACCAGTTGCATGTCAACTGAAAATTTGCTTCGGCTTCAGCTGAGGGCCGTGTTGTTCACTTTAATTTCTCTCAAATAAGGAATAAAAAAAGCCTTTTTCAAAATGCAAGCAGGTATTTTCTTATGACGAACAAATCGATTCAGGGCATCAAACCTACTTTTGTTATAGAAAAATGAGATCTAGCCACATTACTTACTATATCAATGGCTTGTGGCGGACGCACTCCTTTTGGAGGAAAATCTGATTTTGCAGTATCTGTAACATGATGAACAAGTGTGGAAATGCAATCTATACATGACGCACCTCATCAGAAATAAACTATTGACCGCCTCAATACATGAGAATCCAATATATTAACCAAGGGCCAAATCAATGGGACTAAAGGCTAAAAGGTACATTAAACTCACATTGGCTTTGAAATGTACTACTCTGCAAATGTCAAGAGGCAAATGAATCCCACCTAAGGCTGGTCCTTCCTGTAAATCGCTACTGATTTCTCTTGGACTTTCCATGTGATTTGGTGAGCCGCTTCTCGCCACTGCCACTGTGCTTATTGAGCGGGAGCGAGGCAGGTTGACAGAGAAATAGACTGGCCGCTCGTGTGCTCCCTGGATTACAGGGTGGAAACCAATGTTCTCCATTAAGATTCAGGCCCAACTCAAATGCAACACAGACTAAAAGCCAATGGCCTCCATGCCTGGGTTCTTTGGTTAACCTTAAAATATATGGACCCCTCCAATCCTTGCCCACTCCGAGGTATCACCCTGCCTGTACCTTTTCATTGCATACAGCCACAGAGGAGAGCAGCAGCTCAATGACAATGTCCCCACTTGCCTTAATGACAGCATCACAAACCCAAGTCGTGATTAAATCCTTTTAATGTGCCCAAATTGATGATAAATGAAAACAAATGGCTGATAGGACGCATCCCCCCACCATCATAGCGGCAGAGGTTTTCAATCGTCTCAAGGTAGCATCCCATCTCTCAAGCCCTTTGAGGAGCTGACATTTTATTCATTGGGTTGTGTGGCCTCATCAGTCAGATGACGGTGTGTGGACAATCCAAATGGCTACAGGCTAAGGCAGGGGTTCCCAAACCTTTTTTGGTCCGCAACCCCATTTGTGATCCCAAAAAATCAAAGCCCAATATTTACTTTTTTAATTGGGGCTATGCCAGTCTATTACAAATTGGGACTAGCGCTCTGGCCTATCGGTTAGAGCGTTGGGCCAGTATTTCAGAGTTTCTCTCATGACCCCATTTTTCTAAATCAGGCGACCCCTAGTTTGGGAAACGCTGGGCTAAGGAGCAAAACATGTTCCAATCATGCCCCTCTACCTGGAGACCCAAATCCATTGCTCTCTTTAACCAGTTCCAGAGATCCACTTGGCTGAACCGAAAAGTCTGGCGTAGCCATCCTGGGAGTGGTTCTTCTGCACCGCATGTCAAATTGACCTGTGCGCCGGCGAGATACAAAGACTTTTCTTGGAGGAGAAGCATTGAAGTGCGTTGGAGCGAGGGCACAGCATACTCCGGCTATTCATCTTTCTAGTCCAATCAGCTCCTGTTCCCGGGGCGCTAAGCAGCTAGTTAGACGGACCCAGTGCCTCCACTGACAGCGTGTAGAACTTCCAGGGACAGCCTTTTTTTCTAAGTGGATGAATAAGGTAATCATTCCTTCCCCTCATTCCCAGTTAGACTAAATGGACAAGGCTTGAGTGGACCAGGCGGGGGGCTAACCCTTAAGTGCTAGGAGACGTATAGTTGTGGGAGAGAACTGAAGGGGGTGGAGGTTGGGGGAATAGGTCAGTCACGTTTCACCGGCGGAATATAAAGAGAAGGCAATAGCCAAGGTGATACCGGGGCTATTGATGTAACCAATTTCATTCTCAAAATGGTGTTTGGCGCCGTGGATGGGGAGAGATGGGTTTAATCTCGGAGGTGAGATGAAAACTGTATTAAGGTGGAGGGGGTGGGGGAGTCTGGGGTTAAGGCTATGGACAGAGACCGGGGGAGGGGGGGGGGGGGTTCTCCTTGGGGAGAGTAAGAACACACGCATGGTGTGTTGGCTCCGGGGCTGCTGGGAAGGGAAGTAAGTGACATTGGGACGAGACAAGGCACCTCTTGTGCGTTTTGGCCAGGCTCCAGCCCAGTGCAGATGAACAGTGGGAATAGGGAGCGCCTGGAGAAGCGACAGCCCAAACACACATCGACTGACCAGCCAAACTACTCCTCCCTAGTCACTACACCATGTCCACCCACAGCGGATAGAAACAGACTTGTTTTGACAGTGCAGTTTAACTACCTATTCCGGCAAAGGAGCAAAGAACCACAAGGTCCAATGTGGCCATTATGCTCAACTTCCAAGACAGAACAATTATTTTTGTCTCTAAAAACACTCCACATTTTCTCTTTTTCATTTTTCTAGGCTCATAGCTGACCCAGATTGGGTGTCATACATCAAACATTTTCAGTTCAACAAAAAGGTTTTGTGGACCTGAGAGCAACAGTTTATACCTGTCCATGTCTATTCATTAGCCCTTAACAGATGATTCTGTGATTGAAATGAGACAGAAATTCACCATGATGTTATCTATCAAAGCCTAAACTTTACAACTTGAGGCCCCATTCAATCAATCTCCGTAACTGGGTTTCCAGGATAAGTCAAGAACATTAATCTCTTTTAAGTAAAAAGTCATGTTTGGCTTTGTGATTTACACTGTGAAACAAAGAAAAACTCAGCAGCATATACAATCACACTGTGTACACACACTGTGCAGAAAGAAATTAATTTAGCCTTGACTGAGATTGACTGAATAGTGCCTCTAGTAACACAAAAACAAGATAGTAACACAACAAGAAGATCTATCCCTTTTGTCAAAATGCAATACAAGAGCTCTTACCTGGTGGGTCCATGAAGTCGAAATGTACCAAGTCGTCGATACCTAGCTTCTTGAGCTGCAGCACGACCGAACCCAGGTTGGACCTCAAAATCTCTGGATACGTGTTGTCCTGTGACAGAAGAAAGGGAGGGGAAACCGGAGGAGACGGTTTCAAATCAAAACAAATTAGTAAGGGTGCTGATTATCTCGTCACATGCACTCGTACGTCAAAGTGAACAGAAAATAGAAGTCTAGGGACGTTTGAAGGGCTATTTAACTTGTTTTAAAATGCCCTCTGCCAGTCGGTGTGACGTGAAAGAATTACCCTGTTAAAGTGGAGGACTGGGTCTTTCACGTGTTCATTTGTCACAGGGGGGATCCGTGTCACTGGCGCAGGTTATTAAAAAGGGCTGTGGGTGATTGGTGGGGAATCCAGCTGTCAGAGTGAAAAGGGCTGAATAAGGAATAGGCGACTTGTGTTCTAAGTGGAAATACTGGATAGCTGGGAAATGGAGATATTTATTTTCAGTGTACAGGTATAATTAAGCCTCATATGCCTTTTCTCTGTATAGTCTAGAGGTACAAGTGCACTGCACTTATAAGAATCACAGATACAAGTAAGCAATGAACGACGATGCTCTGTACACTCTCTGGAAATAATGTAAGACCTAGGTATGTCTCAACCTCGGGACATTAGCGTTCCTAAGCAGCTTCAAATAATCAAATCGGTTATAGACAACAATTCATCTGGGATTAAATAATTCTTATAGCAGTACCACTACTAACCTGCATCTCGGTCTTGTAGGCCTTCTCTGTGTAGAGGCGGAAGCACTTCCCTGGGCGTGTCCTCCCGGCGCGCCCCGCCCTCTGCTGGGCCGAGGCTTTGCTGATGGCCGTCACCAGGAGGGACTCCACTCTGATACGAGGGTTATATACCTGGAAGGAACAGCAAGGGGGACAGGTGTGATATTGAGAGGATTCAAATCACTCTTTTCACATACAAACACAGGTATACAATCATTTACAAAAGGGATGAGGCATAGGGGGCATCATGGTTGAGAAATAGACCAGCATTTATATGCAGGTTACAGGGGGAAATTGAGTTTCACACATACACAAGAGACACGTACACACATATTCCCAAATCACATACACACACAAGCACATGTGCACACACAAGCACACACAATCCAACCAGGAAAATATATCATCTCTGATTGAGCCACGTGTATGACTTGGCTCTGGGCTGGAGAAATGTCAGAGGAATAAATAACAGGCTTTTCCATCTCTGCCGCTGTCAGGTGCAGCGCTGCTCTGTTTATCTGGGGATTTTCAGGCAACAGAGGCAGATGATCGGAGAAGATTAGGCTGAGGGGGGGTGGATGGGGGGGTGACGCAGGGGAGGAAGGACAGCGGCAAACCTTTTGCTTGGCAAATCCGGGATCAATTACAAACACCACGCCGTCGATGGTCAGGGATGTCTCGGCGATGTTTGTTGAAACCACGACCTGCGGAAATTAGTACAGCTGGGTTTAGAGTCAGTCGTTAAGGAGGAGTTGTGGGAAAGGGAGAGTAACATGGGTCGCGGCCCTGTAATGGAATGGCACTATTCAATCACTCACTCATTCCGGTATTTGGTCATTTGATAGTTTAATAATTCAGTCATTTACATATTCATGAATTCTCAATTTTGACACAGAGTCTAGTCATGAGGTGTTGAATCTGTGAGGGAAATGATTGGGTCATAGGTCAAAACCTACTGCCATTGGGGGAGGTCAAAATATCTTAGTATGAGAGAGAGACGGAGCAAATGTTTTAATAAAAGGAAAAATGACCAATAGTTAATTTGTGGCCCCATACAAATCCCCCTTTAGTGGAGACACTGCTCAACACTCAAGTCACTACACTTCTACAGCGAGCACGTATCAACATCTGAATGAATTAGGTTCTGCAGACACTTCCATGGCCCATCGCAGACACACTGTCTAATAGGACCCAACAGGGCAGTACTGCAACAGTTGTTGCAATCAAGTCGAATGAGGCGTCTGCAAACTGCAGCGGGCTGCCTCGCCGCTGAGTGTGCCTTCCACATGTATTAACACTGCTCTTTTTGGAGGGGGTGCCGCTGTCAGCTCGCAGCACGCTACCAGTCTCCACGAGACGTCATCTTCTCTCTTACAAAAAGCCCCTCCCACAGGTCTTCAAAATTACAACAAATAATTGATGTAATAGTTCCTTTTCCAGCGGGTGGCCTGCATTTAAAATGCAGTTCTTTCAGAATCACTGTGTACGTTGACGTTCATCCTCCGAGATTATAGTTTGACAAGACTGGAGGAATTTGTTTTAGATTAAAATGAAAGTTGCGGTGAAAAAATGAAAGGAAATCAAATTCTGACTTGCTTTCTGAGTAATGGAGCCTGTCGCCTTCAACAAACAAAGCAACACGCGGATGTTTCATGCGCCCCAAGGTGCAGGCGTCGTGTGGCAGCAAGAGAGCGCCCACCAAATTAAAATCACTCACTCCGGCAATCAGAGATGTGCTCAAAACCCACCTCAAAATAGAAGCGAAGTTGCATTAAAATTAATAAGCTCGGAGGATTGCGGCAATTATGTTTAGAGTCACAAAAAATGAGTCACGGCAAAATGAGGCTCTAAACTAGAGCAGGTGATGAGAACAGAGATTTGTTTTCAACTGCTTCAAAGCCAAGGAGGGGTTTTCTTTTCCTATGATTCCCCATTTCCAAGTATAATGTTAGAAACATTACAGCTGTTTTTCTTTAACTGAAATTCATCCGAGGTACCACATAGTAATACTTAGAAGAAGCAGAGGGGAGACGAGGAGGAAAAAAAGCCCACTCCTCAGCTGTCAGAAGGGTGCGTCGGTTGATCAAAGCATCAGGGCCCGGCTGCAACATTTATTTTCCCTAAAATTTAATAGGGTGCAGACAAATACTGCGTAAGGGAGGGGAGAGAAATAACTGAAATGAAAAGCCGTTTGGGTTGTGGTATCAACGCAAACGGGGAAGCTGCTGTGGAGTTGCACGTTTCCCAGTCCCAGATCTTTTTCTATTACAATTATCCCCTATAGCAAGGCTGTCTATGAGCAATGACAGCTGAATCGGAGCACCGAAATCAAATGAGTCACATCACCCTATGGGTCTCTCTCTGTCAGCGTTTACACAAACAGGAGAGGAGGGGAGGAAGGCAGATCTGCAGCTGCTCTCACGCGAGCCTTGACCGCCGCTGGGGGGGTTATGTAACGGCGGAGCCTGATTGGCCCCAGAACCCTTCGAACTACGTTGTGCACCATGGCACTGAAGACTGAGTCAGACAGGCAGAAACCTGCTGTACTGGGAACTTCCACTCCCACTCCAATGTCTCAGCATAATGTAGGGGGGTGGTAATAAAATTGCTTCATTGCATATTCTGTCCACTGCCACTTCTTTCATATAGAAAAGTAATACCAGTTCAACTGCAAGCACAGGAAAGATGCTAATAATGAGTTATCCATTTGCATTAAATCTCCAAAAGCATTGAACAGACACTTCCTTGCAACGAATGACAGGCGTGAGAAACATTCTCCCAAGGAAAAAGACAGCATCACTTTCCTCTTAACAAATCTGCCAATCATGTACTTAATTTGTTAGTGTACATGTGACTTGTATGTGAATGCATTTTGTTAATGCTTTCACATCTCTTGATCAAACATTTGCCGGTGCAAAAATCCTATTGTGAGTTATCATGAGTTATCATCCATCGATATGGGTCCAAAACAGATTCTGAGCACTTGCCGCCCATCCTGCGTAGCTCCGTTTCGTTTGGCTGTCTAAAGCTGTGAGCCTTAAAGGCTTTTCAAAATCCTACCTTTTAAGCGAGGATTTCTCTCCAGCCAGAGAATGCCTGACTGTTTAGTTATTAATGCCTTGAACATTTTTATGGGGCCCAGCCCTTGGCCTTGTGTAATTCTGCCGTCAGAAGTAGAAGCATTCTGCTTTCTATTCATGCTGAGGAGAGAGGCTGCAGCCAAAGACGACCCATTTTAAACCTGTCAGAAGGCAGCCTGGCCAAGCCAACGGTCACTTCGATTAGTTTACACCTCCCCCTCGGGAGGGATGTACATCTTGATCGGATTGAACACTAAAGGTGCATTGCAAGAATCAATGGTGGCAGGTATCACTTCACAATACATCTGAGGGGATATCTTTGAACTAAGAGGAATCAACCACCTTTTAATACAAAATTGAATGCTGACAACTAGAGCAAAACTGTAATTAAACCAAAGCCAATTGCTTGGCAAAGAGTTCAAGACATTAAGAACGCCCAGCCACATTCAGTGACCCGTAGGTGTGGAGAAATTGTGTCTTCTTTGAGTCAATGACCCAGCTGATAAGCAATCTTGAACAAAGTTGGCTAGCCTAGCATGGACCGGCAGGTTGGGCCATCATCTCTGGAAAACAACAATGTCGGCCAACATTTCCCAAGAGGAACGGGTGGCAAGGAGCACCTCGTGTCCTGTTCAAAGGGAGCTGTGAAAGGTTCAATGGGATGACTCCCACCAGTTTAGGCCAATGACCTGTACGTCAGGGAAGAGTCAGTCAGTGCTTTAGCAGCTGCCACGGTAGCTAGCCTGTCTCCTCACATTTCATAACCATATAGGAGGGCCTCTCATTGACTGCATTGATTTAGAATGCGTCTGGAGGCTGGGGCCTGTTACACAGAGAAGCACAGTGCGGCTCCTTCCTGTCTGTCTGTCAGCTGTATTGAGCGTTCCAGACTTTTCATCAGTAATATCATTAGAGCATCATCTCTGCGCATTATTTCTGGGTTATTAACCTGCAGGGGGCGAGCACTGTGGCTAACAGGGGCCATCTTTCACTCCAACCCTCCGGGAGGAACTGCCTGTTGAAAAATAAAACCTTCCCTTGATTGGTAAAAATGGAGGGCGCCTCGAACAATTTGGGCCCTGCCACATCAGTGACTTACTGGAATGGATCCCAACGGGCGTGCGTCGCTGACTATTGAAGGGATATCCACACACGTGGGGATGATAGAAAACAAACCTAACGCTAAACAAGAGCCCATTTGTCAAAAGCGCATAACGATGATACTTTGAAAGGGAGAGGGGGGATTAAAGTCTTTGCTAGTAATCACAGTGAATTGAAGCTCCAACACTAAATCATTAAAATGTTCTAAAATGGGAGATCAGTGGCTTTTCTGAGGAGACATGACGGGCAAGCAAGTTATGTTAATGGAGGGAGTGCTTAATGCAACCATTAGCATGCGGGACAGCAGAGGCTGGTAGCCTTAATTCTTTCATTGCCTCTCCTTGGACTTGCTTGGGTGACATCTCACCTCACCTAAGACTCAGCCACTGACGGCGTCAGACTGACAACAGAAGGCCAAACTCACTCTGTGCATGCTTTTGTCCATTCAAGACAAATGCCATTGGCGGCCACTGCTACATTCAAGACCCTTGACCAATTGAGCTTAGTGAAAGACCAGAATTGATGATATTCATCAACCTGGACATTGAGTGAAAGCAAGTCATATAGGGTGTTCAATGATCACTGCGACCTACACGGTCATTCTAGCCTCACTCTCCCTGTTTGCAATGTAAGTTCAGACACCAGCACACCTCCATGTGACAGTCCCTTCAGGCCAGGTATGGGGGACAACATGAAAAAAAACTACCTGAGAGGTAGCACGCTGTTGAGACAGTCTGTAAACACCAGGAGTCTGGCACTGCTGAGAGTGCATGTTGGGAAGAGGTTCAGTGTTCAAAGAATTGTTGAATGCAAATTTACAGCCACTTACCAATTCTCCCAACCACCCAAAACACCCCGCCCCAATCTACAAAGATGTGGAGGTGGCGTCTCCTGGGACCAGGCATCCAAACCACTCCCTGTGCTGCCCGTGTCCTTCTTTCATGACAACATCCCTTTGAACACCGCAAGCAAACACAGGGATGATGTTTGAACTTTGGAAAGATCCCAGGCCCTGGCTTAGGCCAAACTGTTGAGCCTCCTTTACACAAAACACACACACACGTGGAGAAGAGAGATAAAATAATGTCACACCGGGAGGGTGAGCGAGGGAGGCCGGAGCAAGCATTTCATCCGACTCGTCTTGAACAACAGGAAAAGAGGGGTCTGTCAAACTGCTGTGGATCAAACTGCAGCGGTAGAAAGGAACGTGATGACAGCAGCCTGCCTAGAATTGCCTTCGGAAAGTACTCAGACCCCTCGACTTTTCCCACATTTTGTTACGTTACAGCCTTATTCTAAAACTGATTAAATATATGTTTTTTTCCCCTCAGAAATCTACACACAACACCCCATAACGACAAAGTGAAAACAGGTTTTTAGAAATGTTTGCAAATGTATTAAAAACAAAAAACAGAAATACCTTATTTACATAAGAATTCAGACCCTTTGCTTTGAGACTCGAAATTGAGCTCAGGTGCATCCTGTTTCCATTGATCATCCTTGAGATGTTTTTACAACTTCATTGGAGTCTACCTGTGGTAAATTCAATTGATTGGACATGACTTGGAAAGGCACACCTGTCTATATAAGGTCCCACAGTTGACTGTGCATGTCAGAGCAAAAACCAAGTCATGAGGTTGAAGGAATTGTCCGTAGAGCTCCGAGACAGGATTATGTCGAGGCACAGATCTGGGGAAGGCTACCAAAAAATGTCTGTAGCATTGAACATCCCCAAGAACACACTGGGTTCCATCATTCTTAAATGGAAGAAGTTTGGAACCACCAAGACTCTTCCTAGAGCAGGCCGCCCGGCCAAACCGAGCAATCGGGGGAGAAGGGCCTTGGTCAGGGAAGTGACCAAGAACCCAAGAGTCACTCTGACAGAGCTATCGAGTTCCTCTGTGGAGATGGGAGAACCATCTCCACCAATCAGGCTTTTATGGTAGAGTGGCCAGATGGAAGCCACTCCTCAGTAAAAGGCACATGACAGCCTACTTGGAGTTTGCCAAAATACACCTAAAGACCCTCAAACGATGAGAAACAAGATTCTCTGGTCTGATGAAACCAAGATTGAACTCTTTGGCCTGAATGCCAAGCGTCATGTCTTGAGGAAACCTGGCACCATACCTACAGTGAAGCATGGTGCTGTGGGGATGTTTTTCAGTGGCAGGGACCGGGAGACTAGTCAGGATTGAGGGAAAGATGAACGTAGCAAAGAACAGAGAGATACTTGATGAAAACCTGCTCCAGAGCACTCAGGACCTCAGACTGGGGCCAAGGTTCACCTTCCAACAAGACAACGACCCTAAGCACACAGCCAAGACAACGGAGGAGTGGCTTTAGGACAAGTCTCTGAATGTCCTTGCGTGGTCCAGCCAGAGCCCAGACTTGAACCCGATCGAACATCTCGGGAGAAATCTGAAAATAGCCGTGCAGCAATGCTCCCCATCCAACCTGACAGAGCTTGAGAGGATTTGCAGAGAGGAATGGGAGAAACTCCCCAAATACAGGTTGGATGAAGGGTCCCTTGGTTAAAGGGTCATACCCAAGAAGACTCGCGGCTATAATCGCTGCCAAAGGTGCTGAGTAAAGGGTCTGAATACTAATGTAAATGTGATAGTTTTTAATTTTTAATACATTTGCAAAATAAATATGGGGTATTGTGTGTAGATTGATGAGGGGAGGGAAAAAACAATTACACCAATTTTAGAACAAGGCTTTAATGTAACAAAATGTGGAAAAAGTCAAGGGGTCTGAATACTTTCCGAATGCAGTGTATATATAAAAATTATCAGGCGGTGACTTCATTATTCCAAATAAGTCATCAATAATCTTTTGGGGCTCCAATGACAGCCAAATCAGCCTCGATTGGGTAGGCAGCACACAATGAGTCATTCATCAAATCCCAGTCAGATGTTGGGGCAAATGTTCGCAAATTACTGGCGGTGTGACAGGGTTTTGATATTCCATCAGAATCCTTGCCAACAGCGTGGCCGTCCAGGTGGTTCCACTGCTGTGATTATAGTGCGCTCGTTTGAACACTGAGCCATAAACAAAACGCTGGACAGGTTTGCGGTCCGTGTTAATAATGGAACATGAAGTCGAAGGGCCGTACATTGCTCTGTGGGACCAGTTCAGGACAAGGGAACAAGAAGAGGGGAATGTTCACACATTCTTTTGTAGATGAGCAAAGTTCCGGTAATGCATGCTGCCTTTCCCTGGCACTGAGAAGACCAGATGATTGTGGCCTCTGTTCTCTGAGAGAGAGGCTGTGCAAAACCAATAGAGGAGTGCAAGAGATTAAAAGACTGTGGCTTCAGTGCTTTCCTCAGGCATGGAGGGAGTGAGTAATACCCCAGTTATATTTTAGAGCAGGGAATCATATGCTGACAAAAGCAGCATATGTTGTGTGAGTCAGTCCTGCACCAAAGCTGAAGCGGGAAAACAGTTTTTCTAACCCCCCCCCCCACTCCTCCCTCTCCATATCCACCCACCTACTTCCCTGTCTCTCTGCCACTCTGCATTTCTCGCTTCCTTTAGCCCTCTCACTTTCTCCCACTTTCACTCCCTCCCTCTCTGGAAGGGAGATATTGAGTTGCTGGGATGCCCTGTGCTGCTGAGGAGTGAATCGAGTGGCATTAACCTTCCTCCCGATGGCTCCGCTGGGCTTGCGGGGTGGTGGCGGCTCAAAGATCCTTTGTTGCTGCTGGGGCGGCAGCGTCGAGTACAACGGGATGATTTTGATGTCCCCCGCGTCGTGTCCCAGGTCGTCGATGTCCCTCTTGATGCGCTTGCAGGCCTCGTCGATTTCCTGAAAGATGAAGCGGAAAAAGTAAATGGGCAGGCAGGTGAAGAAGGGTGGCTGACGAGGATCAAGCATTTGGGCACACAGTAACCTGGGGCTTGGTTTGAATAACACCTTGAGAGACAATGGGGAGAAAAAGGTCTGAAGAGGAGAGGCGGGGTTAGAAGGAGAACATTTGTTCTGCCCATCTCTCCATCTGACTGAGGAAATTAAACCTGGACTGCCGCGTGCTTGGTTGAGCTCCCCATGGCTGTGTTGTCAAATGCAGCAATCAGGAGAACACAGACACACACGGTTCATTATTCCATACCGCAATATTGTAGGGGAAATGTGAAATGAGAATGCTGCACTGATGCATAACCAGCGGCAAATCATGGCAGATCAGTTTAGTGGAGCTGAACATTATAGAGCCAGTGGGCTCCCAGACAGAGAAACTTAACAACCAGGGGAATAAGAAAACATGACAGACGACAAAAGGCTAGGACTCCGACTGAACTAGGCAGCCTGAATATAATAAACCAACATGGTACGGACTGCAATAATGTGACGTTAGCAAATGCAACATATCAAATCGGTAAACGGCCCATGAATAATTAAGACTATTACTTTGCAATCGACCATGCCCACGAGAACCCTAAGTGACAAGCTTATATACAGCCTACATAATACTGTATAGCCTGATAAGTGTCTATGATTCCTGGAATATCTACACTAAACACCACACTTGTTTTTTCCCCCATCTCCAGACATAGGACAATGTTAGCTATGAAAAGACCAGAAAACGTACTGAAGCGATAGCCACTGCCTGATTAAGTCCATTTTCATGTCCATACTTAAAGGAAAGGTTGCACGAGATATATATATATTCCACAAATCTAACAGCTAAACAGTCTTCATGCAAAAACATTTTTTTTTTAATTATACACTTCTATTTTCGCAATTTGAATTAAATGTATTAACTCATACCAACAACACATTGCGGCTTTGACGTCAAGAGAGGAACAGCCTACTGGTGGCTTCGGTGATAGAGGCGAATCGGGGAAAGTAGGTACTAAAGTGCCCAAAGTGTTTTGTCATGTTATGTTGCTAGTAGATTATTTAAAAAACTGCACTTCACAAAATAGATGGCATCACGAGGAAAGGAAATGATGTGGATATAATGAAGCAACATTTCAAGACATCAGTCAGGAAGTTAAAGCTTGGTCGCAAATGGGTCTTCCAAATGGACAATGACCCCAAGCATACTTCCAAAGTTGTGGCAAAATGGCTTAAGGACAACAAAGTCAAGGTATTGGAGTGGCCATCACAAAGCCCTGACCTCAATACTATAGAACATTTGTGGGCAGAACTGAAAAAGCATGTGCGAGCAAGGAGGCCTACATACCTGACTCAGTTACACAAGCTCTGTCAGGAGGAATGGGCCAAAATTCACCCAATTTATTGTGGGAAGCTTGTGGAAGGCTACCCGAAACATTTGACCCAAGTTAAACAATTTAAAGGAAATGCTACCAAATACTAATTGAGTGTATGTAAACTTCTGACCCACT